>NW_025240899.1:0-1300 GCF_018294505.1 Triticum aestivum
ATCGGTAAATGACTGAAATACAGCAAATGATGTCAGAACGTGTTGGAAATTGATGACGTCGCTTTGAATGATGCATACTGAACGAAAAAATAGGCCGGAGTTCAAATAAGTTTAAAAAACATTGAAGTGCCCGTGTAACAGATGAGTTCTCGTCCGAAACCCTGATACTCCGAAAGAGATTGTCCAGTTTGTACACGAGGTGCGTCCAGTTTTTGCCGTGACCC
This sequence comes from Triticum aestivum, assembly GCF_018294505.1. Classification (NCBI taxonomy): domain Eukaryota; kingdom Viridiplantae; phylum Streptophyta; class Magnoliopsida; order Poales; family Poaceae; genus Triticum; species Triticum aestivum. The sequence continues at coordinate 225 of NW_025240899.1, forward strand.
TCTCTACACTTTTGCACATGCTATGCGGGCGAAATGATGATACCATGCCAAGTTCCAACATTTTCAGAGTTCATTTTGTAGTGATTTTCAATTTCACCGTCATTTAGCTCCCTAAACAAATCGGTAAATGACTGAAATACAGCAAATGATGTCAGAACGTGTTGGAAATTGAGGGCATCACTTTGAATGATGCATACTGAACGCAAAAATAGGCTGGAGGTCAAATAAGTTGAAAAAACATTGAAGTGCCCGTGTAACAGATGAGTTATCGTCCGAAACCCTGATACTCCGAAAGAGATTGTCCAGTTTGTACACGAGGTGCGTCCAGTTTTCGCCGTGACCCTCTCTACTCTTTTGCACATGCTATGCAGGCGAAATGATGATACCATGCCAAGTTCCAACAGTTTCAGACTTCATTTTGTAGTGATTTTCAATTTCACCGTCATTTAGCTCCCTAAACAAATCGGTAAATGACTCAAAAACAACAAATGATGTCAGAACATGTTGGAAATTGATGACGTCGCTTTGAATGATGCATACTGAAAGCAAAAATAGGTTGGAGTTCAAATAAGTTTAAAAAAAATTGAAGTGCTCGTGTAACAGATGAGTTCTCGTCCGAGACCCTGATACTCCGAAAGACATTGTCCAGTTTATACACGAGGTGCGTCCAGTTTTTGCCGTGACCCTCTCTACTATTTTCCACATGCTATGCAGGAGAAATGATGATACCATGCCAAGTTCCAACATTTTCAGAGTTCATTTTGTAGTGATTTTCAATTTCACCGTCATTTAGCTCCCTAAACAAATCGGTAAATGACTGAAAAACAGCAAATGATGTCAGAACGTGTTGGGAAATGATGACGTCGCTTTGAATGACGCATACTGAACGAAAAATAGGCTGGAGTTCAAATAAGTTTAAAAAACATTGAAGTGCTAGTGGAACAGATGAGTTCTCGTCCGAGACCCTGATACTCCGAAAGAGATTGTCCAGTTTGTACACGAGGTGCGTCCTGTTTTCGCCGTGACCCTCTCTACTCTTTTGCACATGCTATGCGGGCGAAATGACGATACCATGC
>NW_025240899.1:1310-1893 GCF_018294505.1 Triticum aestivum
GATGTCAGAACGTGTTGGAAATTGAGGGCATCACTTTGAATGATGCATACTGAACGCAAAAATAGGCTGGAGGTCAAATAAGTTGAAAAAACATTGAAGTGCCCGTGTAACAGATGAGTTATCGTCCGAAACCCTGATACTCCGAAAGAGATTGTCCAGTTTGTACACGAGGTGCGTCCAGTTTTCGCCGTGACCCTCTCTACTCTTTTGCACATGCTATGCAGGCGAAATGATGATACCATGCCAAGTTCCAACAGTTTCAGACTTCATTTTGTAGTGATTTTCAATTTCACCGTCATTTAGCTCCCTAAACAAATCGGTAAATGACTCAAAAACAACAAATGATGTCAGAACATGTTGGAAATTGATGACGTCGCTTTGAATGATGCATACTGAAAGCAAAAATAGGTTGGAGTTCAAATAAGTTTAAAAAAAATTGAAGTGCTCGTGTAACAGATGAGTTCTCGTCCGAGACCCTGATACTCCGAAAGACATTGTCCAGTTTATACACGAGGTGCGTCCAGTTTTTGCCGTGACCCTCTCTACTATTTTCCACATGCTATGCAGGAGAAATGATGATACC
>NW_025240899.1:1903-2848 GCF_018294505.1 Triticum aestivum
GTTGGGAAATGATGACGTCGCTTTGAATGACGCATACTGAACGAAAAATAGGCTGGAGTTCAAATAAGTTCAAAAAACATTGAAGTGCCAGTGGAACAGATGAGTTCTCGTCCGAGACCCTGATACTCCGAAAGAGATTGTCCAGTTTGTACACGAGGTGCGTCCAGTTTTCGCCGTGACCCTCTCTACTCTTTTGCACATGCTATGCGGGCGAAATGACGATACCATGCCAAGTTCCAACATTTTCAGAGTTCTTTTGTAGTGATTTTCAATTTCACCGTCATTTAGCTCCCTAAACAAATCGGTAAATGACTGAAATACAGCAAATGATGTCAGAACGTGTTGGAAATTGGTGGCGTCGCTTTGAATGATACATACTGAACGCAAAAATAGGCTGGAGTTCAAATAAGTTGAAAAAACATTGAAGTGCCCATGTAACAGATGAGTTCTCGTCTGAAACCCTGATACTCCGAAAGAGATTGTCCATTTTGTACACGAGGTGCGTCCAGTTTTCGCCGTGACGCTCTCTAATCTTTTGCACATGCTATGCGGGCAAAATGATGATACCATGCCAAGTTCCAACATTTTCAGAGTTCATTTTGTAGTGATTTTCAATTTCACCGTCATTTAGCTCCCTAAACAAATCGGTAAATGACTGAAAAACAGCAAGTGATGTCAGAACGTGTTGGAAATTGATGGCGTCGCTTTGAATGATGCATACTGAACGGAAAAATAGGCTCGAGTTCAAATAAGTTGAAAAAACATTGAAGTGCCCGTGTAACAGATAGTAACAGATGAGTTCTCGTCCGAAACCCTGATACTCCGAAAGAGATTGTCCAGTTTGTACACGAGGTGCGTCCAGTTTTTGCCGTGACCCTCTCTACACTTTTGCACATGCTATGCGGGCGAAATGATGATACCATGCCAAGTTCCAACATTTTCAGA
>NW_025240899.1:2858-3465 GCF_018294505.1 Triticum aestivum
ACATGTTGGAAATTGATGACGTCGCTTTGAATGATGCATACTGAAAGCAAAAATAGGTTGGAGTTCAAATAAGTTTAAAAAACATTGAAGTGCTCGTGTAACAGATGAGTTCTCGTCCGAGACCCTGCTACTCCGAAAGACATTGTCCAGTTTATACACGAGGTGCCTCCAGTTTTTGCCGTGACCCTCTCTACTATTTTCCACATGCTATGCAGGACAAATGATGATACCATGCCAAGTTCCAACATTTTCATAGTTCATTTTGTAGTGATTTTCAATTTCACCGTCATTTAGCTCCCTAAACAAATCGGTAAATGACTGAAAAACAGCAAATGATGTCAGAACGTGTTGGGAAATGATGACGTCGCTTTGAATGACGCATACTGAACGAAAAATAGGCTGGAGTTCAAATAAGTTTAAAAAACATTGAAGTGCTAGTGGAACAGATGAGTTCTCGTCCGAGACCCTGATACTCCGAAAGAGATTGTCCAGTTTGTACACGAGGTGCGTCCAATTTTCGCCGTGACCCTCTCTACTCTTTTGCACATGCTATGCGGGCGAAATGACGATACCATGCCAAGTTCCAACATTTTCAGAGTTCTTTTGT
>NW_025240900.1:0-3465 GCF_018294505.1 Triticum aestivum
GTTTATTTACAGAGTTTTATCAGGGATTGCCTATATAAGGATAATAAATTAAGAGATGGTTTATGTTCTGTGAGTGAGGGTTTTATCTGTAATATAATCGCCTTCTTCAATTCAATGCTTAGCTAACAACCAGATTGTTTGGTGCTGCTGTATTGTGTGTGTTTTCTAACTTGTATGTATTTGTCTTGAGTTCAAAAGAATGTTTGGGAAAAGTATTTGATAGTATCTACATAATTTTGTGCGGGTAATATATACATTTGATTACGTGGATGTTGTTGTTGTTTGTGAAAAAAAAATCTCATCTTCTGTTTTTAGAGAAAAATAGACTCGTTCAACTATTTGGTGAGCTCAAGAAAATCTATCTGAATTCTTTCATACAGTAACATCGTCTACTTGAAGATTGAGCGATTCTGAATTTTATTGCCAGAATTTCAGTGCACGAAGACCGTGGAACTCACCACCAACTATCGTGATACTCAATGGACAAAGATCGAGTGATTCTTGTCTTGTGATGAACCAGGAGTCCCAGAAAAAAACTGCATGCATTCGGTCGCTCGAAACAGTGCAACTACTAAGTTTGTCAAACTGCATGCGATGAGGGGTCCTGTACTAGTTATCAAAACATTGAACAATTTGTAGTGTTATTATTGGGCCTAGCCCACTTACTGTTTACCATAATCCTTCGGAAATCTCATAGGTCCATATGGCCCATTCATGCATGACAAGTGGGGTAAGGAAGTTTAGTCTTAACCCCATTAATGGAAAATTGCTCATATATTCTACACATAGTAGAAAAGATCTCCATGATAATTTCATGAACACAAGTGATCTTCACCATTCCATTTTGTTTTGATACTTGTTAGACTCGTGAAAACGAATATATCAATGATCTTCACAATTTTTGTGGTCCTTGGACTCTATTCATTTTGTATTTCTTGATGAAAGTCTTCTTTTTCGTCATAAACAATTCATGCATCACTATTTATTTTCTAATAGAGTACAATATGGTAAGCGTGATAAAGTTTCTCTGCAAAAGGTACAAACATTATTTTGCATTGATTGATAAGATAATTGTGCTGATAAGTAAACCAACAAGCTTACAAAAATATAACATTACACCACAAATAGATACCACACTTCTTCCTTATTGCCACAACATAGAAACATGGAAGACATACAGGGTGTGACGCAACACCCAGGGACGTACTAGGTTGAAACGGGTGAACGCACGTAAACCCCGAGCGCCTCCACGTATTTACCAGCGCACACAAAGAAACCCACGATGTTCTTATTGTCCTGCACAGGAACACTGAAAGTGGTGCTCTGTGTTTCTCCGAAGGGACCGTACGTGCGGACATTTGTGGTAATGGTGAGGGATGCTATAGCATTATATTCGACATTATCTTCTGCGAAGACACCAACTGTCCCAGAGACTTCCTTAACGATCTCTGAAGCGGCAAGCTCGATCTGTATGCAAGAGAAGAGATCATCAAGTTAATAGAATTGCATGTAGGAATCACATTACAAGTGCTTACATATGAAAAAAATATCAGTTAAACGGATGAACCCACCGTGTCTTTGTTATCCCCACGTGGGCCACCCCACGGGCCAACGTTATATGGTTCACCAGCTTTGTCAATGAAGGAAAATGCAAGTGAATCAATGACAACACCGTGGCGGATGGTGCTGCGCTCTAGACGTTGCGGTGTCGTGGGGATGTCGAGTAAGTCCGCACTTATTTTACCCCAAGGGCCGATCTTGGCGATGGCGCTCCCGTCACCTAGAGAAAGCTGGTCGGACTCGGGTGTTGTTAAAACAAGCTAGAGAATGAACATACTAGAGTAGCTAGGTAGGCGCGGCCTAGCAACACACCAGAGGTCTTAAGAAGGAGAGGCACATAGCACGAACATGAAGCTCGATCCTAGCGTTTCTCTCGGATTGTTGGGTCTTCTTGAAGGCGATGACACCTTGTGCATATTACAACCTCTCCGGTCCCACCAACGATTGCCCATTCACCGTTGTGGGCAGTGCCTTGAAAGTCCCCCATCACCTTGAAACTAGAACCTGTAAACCTATTCCAAGTATATAGACATAGTTGACGCGATTTCAAGATGAAGTATTTTCTTTACGGTGTTTGAATTGCATAAACCCTATTATGGCTCCAGTGCAAACTTAATCAATGCGGTAAAATTTCAAAGAGAGATAGTTAAGCAAGACAAAAATAATAATTCACCTCTGATCGACGAAGACCATGTTGAAACATATGAACCAGTTCTCTTTGGCCATGCTAGCCCCAAGGTGCAAACCTTGAGCGTGCGCGACAAGGTTTGCATTGTGGCCAGGACCATCGTACACGGTCCAGTCATTAGCAGCGAGGATTCCGAAACACTTGGGGCGCTTTGACTCAACTATGACTGCCTGGTTAGCATCTGGGGTTTTCTGGACGTTCTGGTAGGCGTACAAGTGGAGAAGAAGCTCCTTGTGCTGGATCATCTCATGGCCAGCTGGAGCGGATTGGAAGTAGGAAGGGTTTGCCCCCTTGGCAGCAGGCGTCGTGGTGGTGGTCTCCAAGGTGAAAGACTGAGGCGACATTGTGGCTTATTAGCTAGGATTATGTGTGTGTTGTGTGCGTGTGTAGTAGTTGTAACTTGGTACCATGGATGGATGGGAAAGAGCCTATTTATAGATGTTCAACACAAGTGGTTGATACGTGCTTCTCAAATTTAATCACCGACTAAGCATGTGCACTCATGAATCACGCTCGTACGTTTCTAATACTTTTTCTATTTTATATTAGTTGTCGCTTAAATAGATGTATCTAGCACTGAAATACGTCTAGATGCATCCGTTTCAGTGAAAACTAATATGAAACAGAGGGAGCAGTACATTATGACTGGAAATGACACTGGTGCACGTACATTACTATATTGTATTGATGACGCCATCAGGCATGACATCACTAAGTGGTCGATGCATGCATATTTATATGCACTCTGAGAGCTTTAATTATTAATCAATGTGCCAACGACCCAAACAGTGTGAACAATATACACGAGATAAAGCTCAGATCCGATTGCTCATCGAGCAACTAATAATTAAGTCCATAAATATCACCCGCTCACCTCCGCATCAAAGACCATAACTAATACTCGTCGACCTTCAGGGTTCCTTTGATTCAATGGAATTCCATAGGTTTTTCTTTTTGAGCAGTTGATTCCTAAGAACTTTGATCTTTTATTTAGAGGATGGAAATTTTTGGGATTTATTTTCATTTTGAAAGAAAATTTTCATCCACTCAAAGATTTTAGTAGAATTCCCGTGTTTTCATGTGCTATCAAACACTCTTCCATCTAAATTCCGGTTTTTCTTTCTTTCTTTCTACAAAATACAAGAGGACATGGCACTCTATTTTTGTGTCTTGAGAATCATGCGAATCAAAAAACCTTCAAATTGTTCAGTAATATC
>NW_025240901.1:0-3465 GCF_018294505.1 Triticum aestivum
TTTAAACATGATGCAAGCAAGATGCAACACTAGACAGCACCAGAAGCTAGGGATGTGACAGCTCACCCCCACTAAACAAAAATCTCGTCCCGAGATTCAAGTGTAGGGTAAGACGATGGGGAACGCAAACTAGCACAATCTTCACGATCCAGGTTGCACTTCGTAGGAACGTTGATTCGATCACCATCTTTGTCCCGTCGTCTTGCTCTGAGAACTCCAGCTAGCATGGCAGCAAGAGGAAAAGGACAACTCCGGAAGAATCGATCTTCTCGAAGGTCGAACAACTCAGGATTAACTCTCGGAATGTGACATAGCAACATCTCTTGAGCTGAGAGACGAAGCACACCTCTAGAGGGATGGAGTGGAGCAGATGACGAGGTTCACTAGGTAGACAACAATTCCAGACTCAAGAATGTGGTAAACGATTGTCACGTAGCGAGGAGTTGAGTTGACATGACACCATAATGATGCACCTTACGGAAGGTGACTCGTAGATATATCCCCTTAAGTGGCAAAAAGAATTACCTTTGATTCAAAGATCATTGAAACTCTTTATACCAGCCTAAGGCAATCACAAGCGATCATTTGGAGGGGGTCGGCAGAATGGCATACTCGGACTTGGATGATGTGGATTACCTTGTTGAAGACAACGTAATGGATGAATTTGCTTATCACCGGAAATGGAAGAGACCCATGGTAGAATGGCACATTGGCGGTGCAAGCTGGGAACAAAATGCAAATGCTGGGAATGATTCTGGTAACTGGGGAAGAACCCAACAATAGAGAGTGGATTCACTGTTTGAAAAGGTCATAGCATTGCCGAGGAAACTGAGAGGAATCCCAGTTAGTGCCGATGATAACACCTAGCGCTTGTGCGTGCTCTCAAGAACTTGAGCATTTCCACAATCATCAAGGTTTTATCAACATCCGTGTCAAGGGTGCTGACAACACAACATACTACCATGATGAATAGCGATGGACGATGCAAATGCAAAGGAGGATAACATCAACTCAGATTTCATCCTAGCGAGGCCAAGGAAACAAAATCTGGATGATCGACCGAGAGACATTTAGCACTCCGCTTCTAATGTTCTCCTTGATGTGCTAGTGTAATCCAATCATTGAAATGGTTTGGTAACTAGACATCAAGTAAAAGGTCGGACTTCGGGAGCAATAGAATCCATAAGGAACAGTTACGGAGGTAAATCCTACGAAATCCTTATGGGGAGGTGGCCAACTTCCTCAAACAAGATACTACAATAACAGGTCTTCCGGCTGGGTGTGTTGGCCATGACATCCACTTTACCGGTTTCCGAGGGACCGATATTATAGTTTTTGGGAAATGTTCCAAACCATCATATCTGCCTGAGATTCAGATCTGGTTGGTGTTAGGATATTCCAGACTCATCGGGTCTAGGAAGAAAAATGAAAGTTTGCAACACAATTCGACGAGATGACGTTGCGAGAATCTCGGGGAATGAACTACGATAGCAAGCTCCAAAACATGAGCTGGTTCTGCTACGCACGTGTGAACATGTTGTCTCAGACAAACATGATCACATGGTAGTCTTACAATAAAACACTACCGAGTTCTGGTTGGGAACCATCGCCGTGGATAACGAAGTCCTTGCATAAGTCATATGATTAACTCTTATGAAGGAACTTCTTCTCCTTGAACAAATCAATCAGTGGCTTGATGTGCTTGGGACACCATATGGAATGAAGATGATCAGTCTAACAGACCACAGAATTCTTCGCACGTGCATGACCGACTTGGGATGATTCCAAAGGAGCAAAAACAAACTTTCTCGAATTCACGACGGCAACTTACATCAAAATGCACGTGAATCAAAGGAAGTCACTCCTTTCATCAAACAAGTACTTCATGAGCTAGCATGAAGAAAATGCTTTCAAAAGTTTCCAACACTATCTTAATGTTCAACAACATCATGGAGGAGATAAGGATGTTGTCAATGGACTCAACAACAACTCATCGGCATTTCCATATCACTGGACTTCCACCATCGTGTGAACACGGTGATAGCATTGGTCAGACCCAAAAGATATAATGGTGTATGCTCGAGGGATCAACCACGAGGAAGACAACATTACGAACATCGTTGGTTCTGACTTGATTTGACGATAGCCCACACTCAAATCAAAGGATTGATAAGACGATAGGTCCAGCAACTGATCACAGGGACCAATTGATGAAGATATCATCTTTCTTCAACACACACTACACAAGAATATCCCTTTGGAATGAACTAAGTCAGGCAAGCTTTTATCTTCCAACTCTCCAAGTTGTTGTCTAGCTTAACCAACTAGCTCCGGGATATCCATCACAGATTCTTGGAGAAAGGGTGGTTCACAAGAACCCGACTTGATCACGAGCTCAACATAACAGTCAGGTGACAACCTGGTGATACTTTCGAGAAGACATCCGGAAAATCACGAACCACCGGTATGTTACTAAGCTCGAGAACAATCTCGCTTTTGAGGGCAAGACGATATGATCAATAGGGCAAGGATTTGAAATAATCCTAACTCATCGATCGAGGAGTGCACCGAGAACAAGGACTAGGTAGCATGATCAACCTTAGAATGATGATTCAAAACCAACACGCTAAGAATAGGATTATTGTCCATTAACTACCAAGCAATGGGGTTGCTAGGAGTATTGAGTTCACACATCATGATCCACTTGTCGGCACTCCGGCTGCGACAACACGGAACCGAGGGATGAATAATGATGGCGAGAAGTATCACTACATCAAGAATTCAGAAGAGCCGGTGCAATCCTCATGAAAATCCTGACATAAAGACGGTAATACTTCAGGGTAGAACAGAATCAAAAGCTGGATTGGCATTTGATCTGCGGAATACAACTACTTTGACCCAATCCTAGATATGGATGAGGTACTGGAGTTTGTTTCCCCAAGTCATTCAGGACAGAATGGCTTGACGGACCACAAGGGTAATAGGCATCGGTAAACGAATGCATGCATACCCTTGACTGTCAATTGATAGACGAAGGTCAGTAGGCAACTAAAGAGGGACAACTCAAAGGAACATATAACTTTCTGAGTTGTGGATACATGGGTTGGTATGCCGAACAAAGTTCAACATAATTCTTCCGGATAACCCATGCAGAAAGGTAGAACTGGCAGAGCCACAATATATAATGGAGAACTCATCAAGAATAATCCTGTTGTGATATTTCAGTTCAACGAGGAACTTCTGCCATAAGTAGTTCATGGTATCTGGAAGAAGGATATACCACGGACCTTGAGGACTATCGCAAAGGTTACTAATATCCTAAAGGCGCTAGCAATTACTATCAACATGAAGTAAGTAGAGTGAATCTCGGGTTCAAGAACCCAGGAATAGAATACCTACTACTAACTAGCATCACGGGATGCTTTCGAGAATGATGGCCAGAATCATCACACTGGGAACACAAAT
>NW_025240902.1:0-3465 GCF_018294505.1 Triticum aestivum
CAAATTTTTCACTGATGGTCTTAATCTGACCACCGCTTATCTTATTATCATTGGCATGCAAGGCAGTGACCTGGGTTTTTTGCTCACTATCGAGGAAAAGAATTATGCCTTCTTGTTTTTGAGTGTTAGGATCTTCTTCAGTGATAGCACAAAATAGCTGCAAAAACTAACATGTATTAGAATGTTGATGTATTATCATTGAGTGTATTATGAGTAGAATACTGGACTACTTACGAATCTCTGCTCTACCCTCCATCTTTTTTGCTGCTCCCGATCTCTTTCTTAATCACTTGCACAAATTCTTCATCCAACTGCACTCAAAAATAATTTGCTATCAGACCAGCTTTTAACTGACAACCAAGGCTATGTTTCTTGCACAAAACTTACCTGATGTTGTGGTTGGATAATTATTCTTTTATTATTATTGCCGTTCTTGTTATCATCCTGCTTGAGGCATTCAACAAAAACACCCAGAAGATTCGGGGCACTCTTAGGATCCTCTATACACTTCAGCAGCTGAGCCCCCGTCATGATAGTCCCACCCAAATTTAACACTTCATCACCATTGCTTCACCAATTAAAAACAATATATGAGTTTACTGATAAAACTAAACAGGCGAACCCCTGTCTCACCGAATGCAATGCCTAGGCTGTCAATACAAACATCTAACGGAGCCTAGCAGAGTCAAAATTTCAGTGAATAAATGAATAAACTTACTATTTCTCTTTGAGAAGTTTACAGATCTCCTCACAGTCTGTAGCAGGCAATAATTCCTTTACCCCAAAAGTAACGGGAGACACCGCTTTGGCGGAAAAGTTCCTCTTCCTCTTGTCATGTCTCTCTTTTGGTGTCATTACTGTTGTATTCTTATCAGCAGTATTCTTATCAGCACTCCTATTCCAGCAACGTTTCCTTGCTGGTGTCCTTGCTATTGTATCAGCAATATTCTTATCAGCACTCTTCTTACCACCTTCCTGAGCCTTTTCCTTGTCATCTTCCTTTTCTTCTGTATCGGATCTCACGGAAGAGTCTTCAATGTCTGTTGTATCGGGGTTACGGTTACCACCTTCCTTGTCATCTTCCCTTTCTGCTGTATCGGAGCTCACGGAAGAGTCTTCACTGTCCTCATCCACCTCTTATTTTTCTGCTTTATCGGAGTTCACAGGAGAGTCATCCATCTCTTCGGCATGGACAGTCTCTCCCTCATCCATCACTACCTCTTCGGAGATCACGGGAGAGCCTTCAGTGTGCTCATCCATCTCTACAGGACTGCCTCGAGGAGAAACGTGGGCTTCGCGCTGATGGGTAGTGTCAGCTACAACGGCTAGAGTGCTGTCCTGGACAGTGTCTCGAGGAGAAACGTGGGCTTCAGACTGATGGGCAGTGTCAGCTACAACTATGCCCTCATCCATCTCTTCGTCCTGGACAGTGCCTCAAGGAGAAATGTCCTGGACAGTGTCAGCTATAACGGCACCCCGAAGTTCCTCAGCCTCGTTAGCATCAACTGTTGTGTGGGCATCGCACTGATTGGGACCCCGAAGTTCCTCAACCTTGTCAGTGTGTGGAGGAGGAACTTCCTCAACCTTGTCAGTGTCAGTACTGTGGGCAGTGTCAACTGTACTGTCAGCTTCATTGACTTTGGTCCTTGGATCATCCAGGAGGCGTTTTACAAGCTTCTTTCTAAACTTTAACACCTCAGCCTGCATATTTGAGGCATTAATTATTTGTTCTAGAATTTGAATAGAACAAAAATTAAAAAGAACAAGGCTTAGTGTTTACCTAGGTGATGCCATATATCTTCATTTCCTTAGACCGTTCGATATATAATAAAACATGAAATCCACAATCAAAACTACAACAATTGCAATTGATTACCACATAATTATTTGTTCTAGAATTTGAGGTATCCACTTACTTGTTGTCTTGAGGCTCAACATCTGGAATTTCGTGAGCATACGAAGAGATGTCGATGTCGTGCTTACTCAAATATGACTCCAGCCCCTTTAACACAGTATTTGCCTGCTTTTGATGGAAACCTGGAGCAGAGTAAAGGACATACTTCGTCTTCATCTTGACGGAAACAACAACCAAGGAAATGTGACCATCATCAACAATTGGAGCAAGTATCTGAAAAAACACTACTGTCAAACTCAGACATGGAAAATTTTCATATGTAATCAACAATAAACAGGAAGAGAATAATTGGTAGTGTTGCAATTGCAGAGGATGCAAAGGCTTTGGAATCAGAGATATACAAAAAGAACAATGCTCCTTAATGCTATACAATTGGACATAACATTATGTCACTATCTTTCCGGTGTTTCTTGAAAGGAGGCGCTTGCCAATAATGCAAGAAAAGATTATCAAGAACTTAATGAACGCAAATACAGCATACCCTGCCCCACAGAGGCAAATGAAAAAGATCTGATGACCACAAGACAAGGATGACTAATTAGTGTGGCAACATGCCAACAACCTTGATCAACCCTGGAACCATGCTGACCACAGAAAGTACGAGATCAACAGATGCTTGGTTCAGATTGATACTTGAACCCCAGATGCCCTTCAAGAAAAAGAGTTCCAAATCAAAGAATATGCAGTCAACTGAAAGAATGCTATTCAACTCTTTTTTTCTATCACACTAGTACAGAACCGGCCTTTAGTGCCGGTTCGTGACGGGCTTTAGTGCCGGTTCGCCAACCGGCACTAAAGAGTGGGGACTAAAGGTCCCCTCCCTTTAGTACCGGTTCGTCACGAACCAGCGCTAAAGTGCCACCACGTTGCACGAGCCAGGCCCGTTTGCGTGGAGTCATATTTGAGTAAGCACGGCATCGACATCTCTTCGTATGCTCACGAAATTCCAGATGTTGAGCCTCAAGACAACAAGTAAGTGGATACCTCAAATTCTAGAACAAATAATTATTTGGTAATCAATTGCAATTGTTGCAGTTTTGATGGTGGATTTCATCTTTTATTATATATCGAACGGTTTAAGGAAATGAAGATATATGGCATCACCCAGGTAAACACTAAGCCTATGAGTGTTGACTTACATACTCAACATTTTTGCCTTCATACCGGCATATGTGAAATGCTAGATTTTTTTTTGCAGATCAAGAAACTCGAGGATAGTTGTTATGCAGCAGAAAAGGTTTATAACATGGAAACGGATTACAAACTGGACAAAGGTATTGAAGATGATGTTTTTGACGATGAGGCTGACAATGACATTGGACACCTTGTAGAGGTTGATGTAAACAATAAAGAAAAGGGCAGTGAGGTTGACACATTTGAAGGCTTAAAACAGCAGGTAAGTCAAATACAAAAATTGTCCTCTTCTATATTCTTTATCTCTATTTCAACTTATTTGAAATACTAATATTTTCTACTTGTTCAGCTGCAAAATCTTCATTGCTTTCAGAACCAATATAAAAAAGCATGTGAATTTATAGCGAAGAGGAAAG
>NW_025240903.1:0-3465 GCF_018294505.1 Triticum aestivum
CTCTCTCCTCCCTCTCCCGTAGGGTTCCTTGAGGGTGCCCCGCTGCGGAAGCTGCCTGTGGCGTCGGGGCCCTCCATGGCGCGCAGCGGCGGACCCAGCCCGCGCCGCGGCCGGACCAGCCTGGTCGCGCGGTGGTGGCACAGCTTGTGTGCGTGATGTGCGTTCTTTGTGTGAGTGCCTGCGTGGGTGCATCCTCTGATCCCTCTTGTGTGATTGCAGGGACTGAAATCTCACTTTGTGGTGCCACTCATCCATAAACTTGTCAATTCCATTGGAGAAAATGATGGTGAGGATGAGTCTTGGTGATGTGGGTACTGGCTATGGCTTCCTTGTGCGGAACCTCATGTTAGGCTACTACACTAGGCTCATCGCTTTCGTCAGGGACTATCGCCACAGAGTATGATTGATTTTTTTATTAACTAATGAGTTGGGCCGTAGTCGTCCGACCTTCCGACACTTACAGTACATCTCGTCGACCCACTGTTTTTCTTCTTCTTGGGTTTTTTCCGTCAGATTGACATGGAGCACAGACCATAGAAGCAGGCCGGAGTTCTGCTGGAGGACCGTCAAGCTCGACCAGCAACCTGGGTTAACATGTGTACGACGCTGAACTCTCTCCTCTTCAGATATTAGTTTCATTCTGTTCCTCCCTGTTAGCAAGTTCTTATTGCTCAATTGTGAGATGCTTGTATAGTACTGTCGGGGAAGCTGATCCAAGAACACCTATGGGACCGGCGGACCGAGCCCCTTTCGGTTCGGCGGGGGGCAGAGATCGCACGAAGAGCGGATCGAGGCGAAGCACACAAGCAGTTTACCTAGCTTCGGAGCTCTCCGGAGAGATAACACTCCTACTGCTGCATGTCTGAGTGTATTGAGTTCTTGCTCGGGAGTGCTGAGTGCTACAGTACACACTAGCTGCTAACGAGATCGAGCGTGAGTGTTTTTCTGCCTTCGAACCCCCCCTCTACGTTGCGCATGGGCCTCCTTTTATATGCTAAAGGGGTCTCCGACAGGTGGCAACGTAGACAAGGGTAAAAATGGAATAGGAATTGCGGTTGGTACAACTACCTGTACAGTGTATCATACCTAACCCCGACGGCAGGGGACAAAGGCATTAAATGCCCGTCTACGTCGCCCAAATAGTGCAAAAAGGGACCGTCAGGGACGCCACTGCTCGCCACGATGGCAATCTTGTCAGTGCCGCTTGCCACCGCGCACCGCTGGCTGCACAGCCTCTTGCCACGCGCGCCTGGAAAGGCCCCAGGGCGACACGTTGGTTGATGTGCTGGAGCCCGGGTACAGAGTGGTAGCTTGCCGCGGCAAGCGCTTTGCCGCGGTCGTTGTCTTGTCGCGTCCGGAAGGTTGTCACTCACCGGGCCTCGCCGGGACGCGTGGCGCGTCGCGGCAAGTTCCTTGAGATGCCTTGGTTGGCCTTCCCGGCAAGCTCCTCTTGCCGGGGCCTTGTCTCCTTGGCTTGAATACTTTGTTCTTGAATGGCTCCACAGGAACCACGGAGGACCTTGGCGGTCACCCGGCAAGCCTTGCCGCGGGGTGCTGCCACTGCCCGTGCACAAGTTCGGGATACTAGGGTACCCCTACTCTAGTACACCGACAGGAGCCCCCGGGCCTGGGCCACACACGGTGCCGAGCGCTATTGGGCCAGGCCCAAAACAGGACACGGGCACGCGCGGCCTGGGTTACGCCGTATCTCACTCTGTATCCTCCGCGCCCTCCTCGAACGGCACGCGTCGAATGCGGCATCGTGGGAGAGATCGTGGGTCTCATGGATGTTGCCGCAGCCATCGACAGGGAGCTGGCGCAGCTGGGGATGGAGGATCTCGGGTATTCCTCCGATGAGCACCTCCAACCCAGCGCCAAGCTCAGCTTGTTCTTCAAAGGCGTGGCGACGGCCCTCCAGCGACTCCGGGAGAAGATCCCAAAGCAGCTGGCCGACGAGTCGTGCAAGATCTGCGCGGGAGCTCTTCAAAAGGTGCTGGTGAAGGTGGCCTTCCGCAACCCAGGCCTCAACCTCACCAATGTCCTCAGGACCTTGCCGCCGGATGCTGATCTGGAAGTGCTCAAGACCCTCGTCGCACCCATTGTGGACAAGGTGAGCGGGATCAAGAGGGTTGAGGGCGATCGTGTAGATTAGGCCGCCCGTTTTCTCTTTTTCTTGTCGCTGCTGGTGATGTTATGAGAACAATCTGTTAGAGCTGCGACAAGCTATCTTATAATATGACTCTATTTTGGGTAGCGATTGCTATGTTATTTCCTTTACTTGATTCCTTCCTTTGTATGTTTTTCCCTACACTTTTAGGGAACTTGTCGGCGCAGGCACCTTAGCCGCGAGCGCTGAGTGCGGGACGTCAGCAGCCTGCTGGCGGTGCCGCTACCGACAAGAAACCTTGTCGCAACTAGTCGCATCTCACTTAAGTTGTTGAGCGGACTCGAAACAAAGTAAGGGTGCAACTAGCTATGAGTTGGTTCCTCCGCGCACAGGTTTTCCATACAAAGCACGGTCGTTCGAGGAAGATAACTTAAAAATTTTAAAACTGATTGCTCAAACTTTAGCAATTTAGCTTTTCTGTCGTTTGCTTCCCGGTAAGGCGAAACTTCCTCGAACGACGCTTGGTCCACACCATTATCTTCTCCTTTCCCCCCGGCAAACTTGTGGGCGAGGGAACCTTCCCTTCTTTGAGAAAGAGAAAGAAGAGAAAATAAAGATATGGGGCCTTACGGCTCGTTATTGCTTACCGGGGGTAGGCGCTGCACAAAGTGTCAGATAATGCATGCAAATAAAAGTAGAAAGCATGAAATTAACAAGGTGTGTGGAGCACATGAGCTCTACTTATGCACGGGGTCTGCGCCCGGCTTCGTACAAAGGATTACATGCAACATCGGCAAGACTTGTACAAAAGGTGGTTGCCGGAACAGGTTCCGGCAACCGTGCCTTACGGGTAAAACTTACGAAGATGCTCAATGTTCCAGGAGTTGCACACCGGAATGCCATCTTCGGTCTCAAGGCAGACAACGCCAGGCCTAGTGACTCGTTTCACCCGGTAAGGGCCTTCCCACTTCTGCGTCAACTTGTTGGAATTCTTGGCGGACTGAACGCGCCGAAGAACAAGGTCGCCTTCCTCGAGACTTCTAGCATTAACTTTGCGGCTATGGTAGCGGTGCAAAGCTTGCTGGTATCGAGAAGCTCGTACAGCAGCCTGAAGACAGTCCTCCTCAAGGAGCAGCGCGTCATCTTGTCGCAACTGCTCTTGCTCAAGCTCATCATAAGCGAGCACTCGAGGTGACCCGTATACGAGTTCCGTGGGGAGAACTGCCTCTGCTCCATAGACTAGAGCGAAAGGTGTCTGGCCAGTGGCTCGATTTGGCGTCGTCCTGACCGACCAAAGAACCACCGGCAGCTCCTCAATCCAGTTCTTTCCGCACTTGCGCAGCCTGTCGAAAGTCCTG
>NW_025240904.1:0-515 GCF_018294505.1 Triticum aestivum
GAAGTGCCCGTGTACCAGATGAGTTCTCGTCCGAAACCCTGATACTCCGAAAGAGTTTGTACAGTTTGTACACGAAGTGCGTCCAGTTTTTGTCGTTACCCTCTCTACTCTTGGGCACATGCTATGCGGGTGAAATGATGATACCATGCCAAGTTTCAACATTTTCACAGTTCATTTTGTAGTGATTTTCAATTCCACGGTCATTTAGCTCTCTAAACAATTAGGTAAATGACCGAAAAACAACAAATGATGTCAGAACATGTTGGAAATTGATGACGTCGCTTTGAATGCTGCATACTGAACACAAAAGAAGTCCGGAGTTCAAATATGTTTAAAAAACATTGAAGTGCTCATGTAACAGATGAGTTCTTGTCCGAAACCCTGATACTCCGAATGAGATTATCCAGTTTGTACACGAAGTGCGTCCAGTTTTTTCCATGACCCTCTCTACTCTTTAGCACATGCTATGCGGGTGAAATGATGATACCATGCCAAGTTTCAACATTTTAATAGTT
>NW_025240904.1:629-1228 GCF_018294505.1 Triticum aestivum
GCTTTGAATGTTGCATACTGAACACAAAAGAAGTCCGGAGTTCAAATAAGTTTAAAAAACATTGAAGTGCCCGCGTAACAGATGAGTTCTCGTCCGAAACCCTGATACTCCGAAAGAGTTTGTCCAGTTTGTACATTAAGTGTGTCCAGTTTTTGCCGTGACCCTCTCTACTCTTTCGCACATGCTATGCGGGTGAAATGATGATACCATGCCAAGTTTCAACATTTTCAGAATTCATTTTGTAGTGATTTTCAATTTCACGGTCATTTAGCTCTCTAAACAACTAGGTAAATGACCGAAAAACAACAAATGATGTCAGAACATATTGGAAATTGATGACATCGCTTTGAATGCTGCATACTGAACACAAAAAAATCCGGAGTTCAAATAAGTTTAAAAAACATTGAAGTGCTCGTGTAACAGATGAGTTCTCGTCCGAAACCCTGATACTCCTAAAGAGTTTGTCCAGTTTGTATACGAAGTGCCTCCAGTTTTTGCCGTGACCCTCTACTATTTCGCACATGTTATGCGGGTGAAATGAGGATACCATGCCAAGTTTCAACATTTTTAGAATTCATTTTGTAGTGATTTTCAATTTC
>NW_025240904.1:1238-2096 GCF_018294505.1 Triticum aestivum
GTTTCAACATTTTCAGAATTCATTTTGTAGTGATTTTCAATTTCACGGTCATTTAGCTCTCTAAACAATTAAGTAAATGACCGAAAAACATCAAATGATGTCAGAACATGTTGGAAATTGATGATGTCGCTTTGAATGCTGCATACTGACCACAAAAGATGTCCGGAGTTCAAATAAGTTTAAAAAACATTGAAGTGCTCGTGTAACAGATGAGTTCTCGTCAGAAACCCTGATACTCCAAAAGAGTTTGTCCAGTTTGTGCATGAAGTGCGTCCAGTTTATGCCGCGACCCTCTCTACTCTTTCGCACATGCTATGCGGGTCAAATCATGATACCATGCCAAGTTTAAAAAACATTAAAGTGCCCGTGTAACAGATGAGTTCTCGTCCGAAACCCTGATACTCCGAAGGAGTTTGTCCAGTTTGTACACGAAGTGCGTCCAGTTTTTGCCGTGACCCTCTGTACTCTTTCGCACATGCTATGCCGGTCAAATGATGATACCATGCCAAGTTTCAACATTTTCAGAATTCATTTTGTAGTGATTTTCAATTTCACGGTCATTTAGCTCTCTAAACAATTAGGTAAATGACCGAAAAACAACAAATGATGTCAGAACATGTTGGAAATTGATGACGTCGCTTTGAATGTTGCATACTGAACACAAAAGAAGTCCGGAGTTCAAATAAGTTTAAAAAACATTGAAGTGCCCGCGTAACAGATGAGTTCTCGTCCGAAACCCTGATACTCTGAAAGAGTTTGTCCAGTTTGTACATTAAGTGTGTCCAGTTTTTGCCGTGACCCTCTCTACTCTTTCGCACATGCTATGCGGGTGAAATTATGATACCATGCCAAGTTTCA
>NW_025240904.1:2106-2659 GCF_018294505.1 Triticum aestivum
GTCAGAACATATTGGAAATTGATGACATCGCTTTGAATGCTGCATACTGAACACAAAAAAATCCGGAGTTCAAATAAGTTTAAAAAACATTGAAGTGCTCGTGTAACAGATGAGTTCTCGTCCGAAACCCTGATACTCCTAAAGAGTTTGTCCAGTTTGTATACGAAGTGCCTCCAGTTTTTGCCGTGACCCTCTACTATTTCGCACATGTTATGCGGGTGAAATGAGGATACCATGCCAAGTTTCAACATTTTTAGAATTCATTTTGTAGTGATTTTCAATTTCTCGGTCATTTAGCTCTCTAAACAATTAGATAAATGACCGAAAAACAACAAATGATGTCAGAACATGTTGGAAATTGATAATCTCACTTTGAATGCTGCATACTGAACACAAAAGAAGTCCGGAGTTCAAATAAGTTTCAAAAACATTGAAGTGCCCGTGTAACAGATGAGTTTTCGTCCGAAACCCTGATACTTCGAAAGAGTTTGTCCAGTCTGTACACGAGGTGCATCCAGTTTTTGCCGTGACCCTCTCTACTCTTTCGCACATG
>NW_025240904.1:2747-3465 GCF_018294505.1 Triticum aestivum
AATGACCGAAAAACATCAAATGATGTCAGAACATGTTGGAAATTGATGATGTCGCTTTGAATGCTGCATACTGAACACAAAAGAAGTCCGGAGTTCAAATAAGTTTAAAAAACATTGAAGTGCCCGCGTAACAGATGAGTTCTCGTCCGAAACCCTGATACTCCGAAAGAGTTTGTCCAGTTTGTACACGAAGTGTGTCCAGTTTTTGCCGTGACCCTCTCTACTCTTTCGCACATGCTATGCGGGTGAAATGATGATACCATGCCAAGTTTCAACATTTTCATAATTCATTTTGTAGTGATTTTCAATTTCACGGTCATTTAGCTCTCTAAACGATTAGGTAAATGACCGAGAAACAACAAATGATGTCAGAACATGTTGGAAATTGATGACGTCGCTTTGAATGCTGCATACAGAACAGAAAAGAAGTCTGGAGTTCAAATAAGTTTAAAAAACATTGAAGTGCCCGTGTAACAGATGAGTTCTCGTCCGAAACCCCGACACTCCGAAAGAGTTTGTCTAGTTTATACACGAAGTGCGTCCAGTTTTTGCCGTGACCCTCTGTACTCTTTCGCACATGCTATGCGGGTCAAATGATGATACCATGCCAAGTTTCAACATTTTTAGAATTCATTTTGTAGTGATTTTCAATTTCACGGTCATTTAGCTCTCTAAACAATTAGGTAAATGACCGGAAAACAAGAAATGATGTCAGAAC
>NW_025240905.1:0-3464 GCF_018294505.1 Triticum aestivum
ATAGTGCAACTTATTTGTGGCACTGCCGTTTAGGTCATATTGGTGTAAAGCGCTTGAAGAAACTCCATGCCGATGGACTTTTGGAACCACTTGATGCTTGTGAACCATGCCTCATGGGCAAGATGACTAAGACTCCATTCTCTAGAACAATGGATCGAGCAACAGACTTGTTGGAAATAATACATAGTGATGTATGCGGTCTGATGAGTGTTGATGCTCGCGGCGGGTATCATTATTTTCTTACCTTCACAGATGATTTGAGCAGATATGGGTATATCTACTTGATGAAACATAAGTCTGAAACATTTGAAAAGTTCAAAGTATTTCAGAGTGAAGTGGAAAATCATCGTAAGAAGAAAATTAAGTTTCTACGATGTGATCGTGGAGGAGAATATTTGATTTACGTGTTTGGTCTTCATTTGAAGCAATGCGGAATAGTTTCGCAACTCACGCCACCTGGAACACCACATCGTAATGGTGTGTCCGAACGTCGTAACCGCACTTTATTAGTATGGTGCGATCTATGATGTCTCTTACTGATCTACCGCTATCGTTTTGGGGTTATGCTTTAGAGACGGCTGCATTCACGTTAAATAGGGCACCATTTAAATCCGTTGAGACGACACCTTATGAACTGTGGTTTGGCAAGAAACCCAAGTTATCATTTCTTAAAGTTTGGGGCTGCGATGCTTATGTGAAAAAGCTTCAACCTGATAAGCTCGAACCCAAATCGGAGAAATGTGTCTTCATAGGATACCCAAAGGAGACTGTTGGGTACAACTTCTATCATAGATCCGAAGGCAAGATATTTGTTGCTAAGAATGGATCCTTTCTAGAGAAGGAGTTTCTCTTGAAAGAAGTGAGTGGGAGGAAAGTAGAACTTGACGAGGTAATTGTACCTACTCCCTTATTGGAGAGTAGTTCATCACAGAAATCAGTTCCAGTGGTTCCTACACCGGTAAGTGAGGAAGCTAATGATGATGATCATGAAACTTCTGATCAAGTTACTGCTGAACCTCGTAGGTCAACTAGAGTAAGATCCGCACCAGAGTGGTACAATAATCCTGTTTTGGAGGTCATGTTACTTGACCATGATGAACCTACGAACTATGAGGAAGCGATGATGAGCCCAGATTCCGCAAAATGGCTTGAGGCCATAAAATTTGAGATGGGATCCATGTATGAGAATAAAGTGTGGACTTTGGTTGACTTCCCCATGATCGGCAGGCCATAGAAAATAAATGGATCTTCAAGAAGAAGGCTGACGCTGACGGTAATGTTACTGTCTACAAAGCTCGACTTGTTGCAAAAGGTTTTCGACAAGTTCAAGGAGTTGACTATGATGAGACCTTCTCGCCCATAGCGATGCTTGATGACCCACAAGTATAGGGGATCTATCGTAGTCCTTTCGATAAGTAAGAGTGTCGAACCCAACGAGGAGCAGAAGGAAATGATAAGCAATTTTCAGCAAGGTATTCTTTGCAAGCACTGAAATTATAGGTAATAGATAGTTTTGTGATAAGATAATTTGTAACGAGCAACAAGTAACAAAAGTAAATAAAGTGCAGCAAGGTGGCCCAATCCTTTTTGTAGCAAAGGACAAGCCTGGACAAACTCTTATATAGAAGAAAGCGCTCCCGAGGACACATGGGAATTATCGTCAAGCTAGTTTTCATCAGTTCATATGATTCGCGTTCGGTACTTTGATAATCTGATATGTGGGTGGACCGGTGCTTGGGTATTGTCCTTACTTGGACAAGCATCCCACTTATGATTAACCTCTATTGCAAGCATCCGCAACTACAACAAAAGTATTAAGGTAAACCTAACCATAGCATGAAACATATGGATCCAAATCAGCCCCTTACGAAGCAACGCATAAACTAGGGTTTAAGCTTCTGTCACTCTAGCAACCCATCATCTACTTATTACTTCCCAATGCCTTCCTCTAGGCCCAAATAATGGTGAAGTGTCATGTGGTCGACGTTCACATAACACCACTAGAGGGGAGACAACATACATCTCATCAAAATATCGAACAAATACCAAATTCACATGACTACTAATAGCAAGACTTCTCCCATGTCCTCAGGAACAAACGTAGCTACTCACAAAGCATATTCATGTTTATAATCAGAGGGGTATTAATGTGCATATAGGATCTGAACATATGATCTTCCACCAAGTAAACCAACTAGGATGAACTACAAGGAGTAATCAACACTACTAGCAACCTACAGGTACCAATCCCAGACATAGAGACAAGAATTGGATACAAGAGATGAACTAGGGTTTGAGAGGAGATAGTGCTGGTGAAGATGTTGATGGAGATTGACCCCCTCCCAATGAGAGGATCGTTGGTGATGACGATGGTGATGATTTCCCCCTCCTGGAGGGAAGTTTCCTCGATAGAACAGCTCTGCCGGAGCCCTAGATTGGTTCCGCCAAGGTTCCGCCTCGTGGCGGCGGAGTCTCGTCTCGAAAGCTTGCTTATGATTTTTGCAGGGCATGTTGTGATGTGATATGGTCAAGACATGATGCTAAATTTTATTGTATGAGATGATCATGTTTTGTAATAGAGTTATCGGCAACTGGCAGGAGCCATATGGTTGCCACTTTATTATATGAAATGCAATCGCCATGTAATTGCTTTACTTTATCACTAAGTGGTAGCGATAGTCGTGGAAGAAATAGTTGGGTGATATGACAACGATGCTTCGATGGAGATCAAGGTGTCAAGCCAGTGATGATGGTGATCATGATGGTGCTTTGGAGATGGAGATCAAAGGCACAAAGATGATGATGGCCATATCATATCACTTATATTGATTGCATGTGATGTTTATCCTTTATGAATCTTATTTTTCTTAGTTCGGTGGTAGAATTATAAGATGATCTCTCACTAAATTTGAAGGTATAAGTGTTCTCCCTGAGTATGCACCGTTGCTACAGTTCGTCGTGCCGAGACACCATGTGATGATCGGGTGTGATAAGCTCTACCTTCACATACAGCGGGTGCACACCAGTTTTGCACACGCGGAATACTCGGGTTAAACTTGACGAGCCTAGCATATGCAGATATGGCCTCGGAACACTGAGACCAAAAGGTCAAGCGTGAATCATATAGTAGATATGACCAACATAGTGATGTTCACCATTGAAAACTACTCCATCTCACGTGATGATCGGACATGGTTTAGTTGATATGGATCACGTGATCACTTAGATGATTAGAGGGATGTCTATCTAAGTGGGAGTTCTTAAGTAATATGATTAATTGAACTTTAATTTATCATGAACTTAGTACCTGATAGTTTTTTGCATGTCTATGTTGTTGTAGATAGATGGCCCGTGCTGTTGTTCCGTTGAATTTTAATGCGTTCCTAGAGAAAGCTAAGTTGAAAGATGATGGTAGCAATTATAGGAACTGGGTCCGTAACTTGATGATTATCCTCATTGCTGCA
>NW_025240906.1:0-3464 GCF_018294505.1 Triticum aestivum
GGGGGGGGGGGGCTAAACAATTGTGCATGCAGATGCTAGCACGAATCCTATACGTGAGCTGATTATCTATTCTAGTAAAGCAGTTCTTCCTTCGTTCCTAAATATAAGTCTTTGTAGATATTTCACTATGGACTACATACGAAGCAAAATGAGTAAATCTACACCCTAAATTGCATCTATATACATCCATATGTGGTCTATAGTGTAATCTCTACACAGACTTATATTAGGAATGGAGGGAGTACATGTCTCACTATCATCGTGTTCACAAACCAATTAGGGGACACATTTTTTTCAAGGCAGCTTTTGCAACGTTCATAGCGATCCCATGTACTTCCCTCCTTTTCCGCACGCAAGGTCAAAAGAGTGGGTACGGGTGGGTCGGAGCGTAGATTGGGGCTCGATAAATGCGAAAAGATGCTTGATCCAGGCCTCCAATTGGCTGGCTGGGGAGTAACAGTACGGTCGTTGCAACGAGTAAAAACAAACTGACGAATGTGCCATCACGTGGCTGGCTAGGTAGAGTTTACTGAATGAGCAAAATGTTTCAGAATCCAGACGGTTCTCTTGCTGTACATACTAGTTTGCTTGCTGAATGAGCATACTGTTTTCCCATGCGCACGGTGCTGTCCAGAAAGGCCGAGACCAAGCAGCTGACATGTGATACATGTGGCTCTTGTAGTCTTGTGATAAAATTTTATGATGTAGTACAACACTGGGACTGTGCATGGTGACAGGCGGGTCTTCGCGGGCACATGCGGGCTGCCGCATTGTCCGCTAATAATTAAGCCGCTAATCTGTAAAAAAATTGGCTCCCGCTTTGGTGTGTGGCGAGCAGCCGCATCCCGCATCCCGCTTGCAACCTGAGGGACACGTGTGTACCTTCCACAATAATTTAGGCATCACTAGATGTCGGCCAGCCTTTTCTTTTTCGTTCCATGAGCAGTAGGGAAGCAGTAACTACAACTGGGAAAATTCCAACAAAATAACTACAACTGGTACCTCAATATACTCCCCCTACCACCCGACGCTCGAATATATTGATTGTAGGTATTCTGCAACCACTTGCAAAATAATTGTTGTGATTTGATCAAGCTCCAATGATATATATTATCGACAATTAATCCATCATTATTTCACTGTAAATGATCAGGCTCCAATGATAACAGGGGTAGACACATCAATATATAGTCCAAAGACTTGACGAAGAGCGAAAGGGGTTGAGACAGCCTGCCAACTGACTACTGTACCTTGTTACCCCCCCTTCAACCAGAATACATTACAGAGCATCTCCCCCTTCCTCTAACACTTCAAGCAGCCATCTCCGGCGAGCCCAAAGATCTGACGTGCTAGCATCCCTCCCTGTTCGTCGGCGTCGTGTACGTGAACTATTCTTTCTACAAGCTCATTCCTTTGACAAGAAAGATTATTACTTTGCTAGTGCTAGTGGCTAACTGTAAACAGGTTTCATTATCTTTTCTATACCTGCAGCAAGCCAAGCTGTTGATTCCAGCGGCGCAACACGGCTATGGAGGTGGCCGTCAGCGCAGCATGGTGGGTGGTCACCAAGGCGCTGGCACCGGTCACCGACGGCCTGCTGGAGGCGTGGGCGGCCAGTGCCGGGCTCGGCCCCAACATTGATGCCCTCAAGATGCAGCTGCTCTACGCCCAGGGGATGCTCAACAACGCCCCGGGGCAGGGCAGGGACATCACCAACCCTGCGCTCAAGGGGTTGCTGCACAAGCTGCGGCAGCTGGCCTACGTCGCTGATGATGCGCTCAACGAGCTGGACTACTTCCGCATCCAGGATGCGCTCGACGGCACCTACCACGCAGCAGCAAGCATGGATGACCGGTGCTGCCTCCAGGGCCTCGTCCTCAACGCTCGCCACACGGCCAGAGCTGTTGCCGGGAAGATCAAGTCCATGTGCTCCTGCTCGCGTGCTGCTAGCCCACTTGATGACCAAGAAGATAATGGTGGCAGCCGTGGATGCTTATGTGTTGGGGGATGCAGCATGCCCAAGGTTGCCTGTGGTGCTGTTCAAGCTGCTGTTGGTAAACACTTCCCATGCTGCTACTCTTCTCCTCATACCAGTGAGTCGGCTGCATCACCTAACATGCCGGCTGCAACCGGATGGCGACTCCTCTGTGGCGCCTGCCCACACAAGGCACGGACACAGAGAGTTCGCACCATAGAGGAAACACCAAAACTGAAGTTTGATAGGGTGGAAATGTCCAAGAGAATGATAGACATCATAGAACAGCTGAAGCATGTATGTTCTATGGTCTCCACCATTCTCAATCTGGAGCTACTAAGCTTAAGCCGTATCCCAACCCAAGTTGGTCTTGCTATGGATCGGCCGAAAACCACCCCGCAAATTATAGAGCCTCAGCTATATGGAAGGGATACCCAGAAAAAGGAAATCATAGACGGCATCACTCAGGGTGAATATTCTTCCAAACAACTTACAGTCCTTCCAATTGTTGGGCCGGGGGGTGTTGGGAAGACAACCTTTACACAACACATATTTGAAGAAGTGAAGAGCTGTTTCCAGGTTACCATTTGGATATGTGTCTCTCTCAACTTCTCTGCAGATAGGTTGGCACAAGAGATTTTGGAACAAATCCCTGCAGATAACAGCAGTGAAAGCAAGAAAGGTAGCAAAGAAGAGCAAATTGAACAAAGGTTAAGATCAAAGAGGTTCTTACTTGTCTTGGATGATGTGTGGAAATATTATGATGATGAGTGGAAAAAACTAGTAGCTCCGTTCAAAAAGGCGGGGACAGAAGGCAATATGGTTATAGTCACAACTCGAATTCCAGGGGTAGCAGACATGGTCAGGACAGTTGACCATTCTATAGAAATGGAACGTCTTGGTACTCAAGATATGATGTCTTTCTTTGAAGCATGTGTATTTGGTGACCAACAACAGCCATGGCAAGACCATCCTGAATTACAAGATGTTGGGCACAAAATAGTGTTAAAATTGAAGGGTTTTCCTCTTGCTGCAAAAACTGTGGGTAGATTGCTCAGAAACCAGCTCACATTTGACCATTGGACAAGAGCTTTGGAAAGTAAAGAGTGGGAGTCACAAGCTAGCGATAATGACATTATGCCAGCCCTCAAGCTTAGCTATGATTATCTCCCTTTCCATTTGCAACAGTGTCTTTCTTACTGTGCATTGTTTCCTGAAGATTATGAATTTCGTGCAGAAGAGTTGGTTCATTTGTGGATTGGACTTGGTATTTTACACTCAGATGGTCAAAAGAAAAGAATTGAAGATGTTGGATTATGTTACTTAACTGACTTGGTTAATCAAGGGTTTTTCAAAAAGAATGTACCGAGATTTGGCAATCCTTATTACACCATCCATGATCTACTACTTGAGTTGGTAGTGAAGGTCTCATCATATGAGTGTCTTAGCATATCCAGCTCTAATGTGATGTCCATACAAATTCCCCCAT
>NW_025240907.1:0-3464 GCF_018294505.1 Triticum aestivum
CGCGCAACCGTTACCCTTGGGTGGAGCCCTCTGTGGACTCGCGCAACCGTTACCCTTCGTGGGTTGAAGTCTCCATCAACGTGGATGTAGGATAGCACCACCTATCCGAACCACGGGAAAAACATCCGTGTCTCCAATTGCGTTTGAAATCTCCAAACCCTTCCCTTTACATTCTTGCAAGTTGCATGCTTTACTTTCCGCTGCAAATATACTCTTTGCATGCTTGCTTGAATTGTGTGATGATTGCTTGACTTGTCCTAAAATAGGTAAAATCTGCCAATAACTAAAATTGGGAAAAGGTTAAGTTTTTATTTGGTCAAGTAGTCTAATCACCCCCCCTCTAGACATACTTTCGATCCTACAAGTGGTATTAGAGCTTTGGTCTCCATTTGCTTTGATCTCCATAGCTTTTGGTGGTCATAGCCTTGGTTTCACAACCTAGGAGAGTATGGCGTCTAGCGAGGGAAATTATCACCGTAGAGGTCCTTACTTTGATGGTACTAATTTTGCTAGTTGGAAGCATAAAATGAAAATGCATATTCTTGGACATAACCCCGCCATTTGGGCTATTGTGTGTGTTGGTTTGCAAGGTGACTTCTTTGATGGGAGAGAACCAAACTGTGAAGCTACCGCGGATGAGTTGAAGATGTTGCAATACAATGCTCAAGCTTGTGATATTCTCTTCAATGGATTGTGCCCCGAAGAATTCAACAAAATCAGCCGTCTTATGAATGCAAAGGAAATTTGGGACACTTTGATTGATATGCACGAAGGTACCGACTCCGTCAAGGAATCCAAGTTGGATGTGCTCCAAAGCCAACTTGACAAGTTCAAGATGAAGGATGGTGAAGGTGTCACTGAAATGTACTCTAGGCTTGCTCTCATCACAAATGAGATTGCCGGCTTAGGAAGTGAAGAGATGACCGATAGATTCAACATCTAGAAGATTCTAAGAGCCTTGGATGGAAAATATGATACCGTGTGCACATTGATCCAAATGATGCCCAATTACAAAGATCTCAAGCCAACGGAGGTGATTGGAAGAATTGTTGCTCATGAGATGCCACTTAAGGATAAAGAGGAACTTCACAACAAATCAAGTGGTGCCTATAAAGCCTCATGTGAAGCCCCTACATCGTTGAGTGAGAAACAAGACTTCAACGAAGAATTGAGCTTAATGGTGAAGAACTTCAACAAGTTCTACAAGAGTAGAAGCAAAGATAGAAGCTTCAAGTCAAGGTCCTACAATGACAAAAGATCTTCTAGTCGAGAGCGAAACTGCTACAACTGTGGAAGACCCGGACACTTCTCCAATGAGTGTACGGCTCCCTACAAGAGAAGAGAAGATTCTCCAAAAAGAAGAAGCAAAGAATCATCACCAAGAGAGAGAAGGAGTAGAGATGATCGTTATGAACGAATATACTCACGGAGAAGCAAGGATTCGGAGAGGAAGGAAAAATCATCAAGAAGCTACACAAGACGAAGACATCAAGCTCATGTTGGTGAATGGGTATCCGGCTCCGACTCCGACAGCCACTCCGAGAGAAGTTATCACTCGACTCCGAAGATACTCAAGATGAAGGTGTTGCCGGTCTAGCACTTGTGTCAACCAACTCCTACGACATATTTGACTCACCAAATGAAGGAATTGGAAGATGCTTCATGGCCAAAGGTCCTAAGGTAACACACCCCCAGTATGTTGATTTCAATAGTGATGAAGATGACTTGTTAGGAGATGATTTGCTTGTTGACAACTCTAGTGATGAATACTATGATGAAACGTCAATTAAACATGCTAATCAAGATAAAACGAATGACAATGATAAGGAGAAGATTGAGGCTCTAACTAAAGAACTAAACACTCTTAAGTTAGCTCATGAAACCATCTTCGAAGATCATCGAGAACTTTTAAGAGCTCATGAGAAATTACACTTTGAAAAGCTCAATCTTGAGCAAGAGCATGAGTTCTTAAAAGCAATCAATGATGATCTCCGTAAGAAAAGTTCTTCTTACATTGCCAAGCGTTTACTCTTATCTACTTACATGCCTCAAGTCAAGTCTAGTAACAAGAACAAGAAAGATTCTTCCTCTAGTAGTAACAATGATCATGCTAAATCCAATATTGTTGCTTCTAGTAGTTCTCTTAATTTCACTAATGATTCTCTTAGCCAAGTTACACTTGAGCAAGAAAATAGTTTATTGAAGGGAATTATAGAGAAAGGAGTGCACAAAAGCCTTGCCGGGAGTAAGCAATTCGAGGAAATTGTGCGCAAGCAAGGAATGCACCGGAAGAATCAAGGTGTTGGTTTTGAACGAAAGGTCAATGCCAATGGAGTTGAGTGGAAAGAAGATCAATACCCCAAGACAAAGTTTGTCCCTCAACAAGAGAAGTATGATACTTCTTTCAAGGGGACACAAGCTCAAGATGATCTTCCACCACAAGACTACAAGCAAAAAGGCAAGGACAAGCTTCAAGAGGAAATCGATGCATTTGAAGAAGCTCCTAAGACCTTAGTCAAGTGGATTCCCAAGACTACTTCAAGTTCCACTTCATCAAGTACGACTACAACTCCAAGGATTCCCATAAAGATGATGTGGATCCAAAAGAAGAAGAACTAGAGAGTTCTTGAGGGTGACTCCGCTAACATACTTCACTCTTATCATTTTGGCGAGAACAAGTGCAATCAACTTCCACATCTTGCACTAGTACAAGGAGTCACAAACCCTCTCGTTGGTAAGACAAGGGACAAGGTAACCTAAAAGTCTTCATGGACATCATCTTGTGTGTGCATCACTCTATGTCTATGGATATCCTTGTTTGTTCCTTGTGGGACTAACCCATGTAGGTATTGAAAGTGCAATTCACTCAAATGGACAGCTCCAAGTGATCTACATCAACATTGAGCATCCACATCTTCAACATCTACATGAAGTCATCATCGACAAAACCCAAGGTTAGTTCATCCCTCTTAGGGGGGATATCACATCTAGGGGGAACTTTACTCTAAGACTTGAGCTAAAGCAAC
Source organism: Triticum aestivum (assembly GCF_018294505.1). NCBI lineage: Eukaryota > Viridiplantae > Streptophyta > Magnoliopsida > Poales > Poaceae > Triticum > Triticum aestivum. Next base: position 3,027 of record NW_025240907.1, read on the forward strand.
TCTAAAGATGTGAACACAACAATGCTTTATGTAAAAGTGGTAACCCCACTTGAGCTTGAACGATGAGTATGACCTATGATCAAGTGTTCTCACTTGACTCCTAAGTCAATATACTCATATATAGATGACCTAGTCATCGCAAATTGCTTGATAGATGCTAGAATTGGTTGTGCATGCCTTGCCACATATTTCATTTGCCATCTTATTGTGTGATCATGCTGGTTGCATATTTTACTCATTCGAGGACATCCACTTGTTGTTTTGATTGTTCGGTTTTATTTCTTTTTGCCAAGTGGATGGACAAGAATGCCTAAGAACCTCCTCTAGCTATCTATGCTTTTCTCGTCTCAAACTCTATTCATGCTGCATCATAAAATTTGATCAAGTCAGATTCGAACCACTCTGTGTGAGGAGCGCTCGGAGTCCCCGATTCGTCAT
>NW_025240908.1:0-1243 GCF_018294505.1 Triticum aestivum
AAACCCTGATACTCCGAAAGAGATTGTCCAGTTTGTACACGAGGTGCGTCCAGTTTGCGCCGTGACCCTCTCTACTCTTTTGCACATGCTATGCGGGTGAAATGATGATACCATGCCAAGTTCCAACATTTTCAGAGTTCATTTTGTAGTGATTTTCAATTTCACCGTCATTTAGCTATCTAAACAAATCGGTAAATGACTGAAAAACAGCAAATGATGCCAGAACGTGTTGGAAATTGATGACGTCCCTTTGAATGATGCATACTGAACGCAAAAATAGGCTGGAGTTCAAATAAGTTTAAAAAACATTGAAGTGCCCGTGTAACAGATGAGTTCTCGTCCGAAAACCCTGATACTCCGAAAGAGATTGTCCAGTTTGTACACGAGGTGCGTCCAGTTTGCGCGGTGACCCTCTCTAGTCTTTTGCACATGCTACGCGGGTGAAATGATGATACCATGCCAAGTTCCAACATTTTCAGAGTTCATTTTGTAGTGATTTTCAATTTCACCGTCATTTAGCTATCTAAACAAATCGGTAAATGACTGAAAAACAGCAAATGATGTCAGAACGTGTTGGAAATTGATGACGTCGCTTTGAATGATGCATACTGAACGCAAAAATAGGCTGGAGTTCAAATAAGTTTAAAAAACATTGAAGTGCCTTTGTAACAGATGAGTTCTCGTCCGAAACCCTGATACTCCGAAAGAGATTGTCCAGTTTGTACACGAGGTGCGTCCAGTTTTCGCCGTGACCCTCTCTACTCTTTTGCACATGCTATGCGGATGAAATGGTGATACCATGCCAAGTTCCAACATTTTCAGAGTTCATTTTGTAGTGATTTTCAATTTCACCGTCATTTAGCTCTCTAAACAAATCGGTAAATGACTGAAAAACAGCAAATGATGCCAGAACGTGTTGGAAATTGATGACGTCGCTTTGAATGATGCATACTAAAAGCAAAAATAGGCTGGAGTTCAAATAAGTTTAAAAAACATTGAAGTGCCTTTGTAACAGATGAGTTCTCGTCCGAAACCCTGATACTCCGAAAGAGATTGTCCAGTTTGTACACGAGGTGCGTCCAGCTTTCGCCGTGACCCTCTCTACTCTTTTGCACATGCTATGCGGGTGAAATGGTGATACCATGCCAAGTTCCAACATTTTCAGAGTTCATTTTGTAGTGATTTTCAATTTCACCGTCATTTAGCTATCTAAACAAATCGGTAAATGACTGAAAAACAGCAA
>NW_025240908.1:1253-2561 GCF_018294505.1 Triticum aestivum
AACATTTTCAGAGTTCATTTTGTAGTGATTTTCAATTTCACCGTCATTTAGCTCTCTAAACAAATCGGTAAATGACTGAAAAACAGCAAATGATGCCAGAACGTGTTGGAAATTGATAACGTCGCTTTGAATGATGCATACTGAAAGCAAAAATAGGCTGGAGTTCAAATAAGTTTAAAAAACATTGAAGTGCCCGTGTAACAGATGAGTTCTCGTCCGAAAACCCTGATACTCCGAAAGAAATTGTCCAGTTTGTACACGAGGTGCGTCCAGTTTGCGCCTTGACCCTCTCTACTCTTTTGCACATGCTATGCGGGTGAAATGATGATACCATGCCAAGTTCCAACATTTTCAGAGTTCATTTTGTAGTGATTTTCAATTTCACCGTCATTTAGCTATCTAAACAAATCGGTAAATGACTGAAAAACAGCAAATGATGTCAGAACGTGTTGGAAATTGATGACGTCGCTTTGAATGATGCATACTGAATGCAAAAACAGGCTGGAGTTCAAATAAGTTTAAAAAACATTGAAGTGCCTTTGTAACAGCTGAGTTCTCGTCCTAAGCCCTGATACTCCGAAAGAGATTGTCCAGTTTGTACACGAGGTGTGTCCAGTTTGTGCCGTGACCCTCTCTACTCTTTTGCACATGCTATGCGGGTGTAATGATGATACCATGCCAAGTTCCAACATTTTCAGAGTTCATTTTGTAGTGATTTTCAATTTCACCGTCATTTAGCTCTCTAAACAAATCGGTAAATGACTGAAAAACAGCAAATGATGCCAGAACGTGTTGGAAATTGATAACGTCGCTTTGAATGATGCATACTGAAAGCAAAAATAGGCTGGAGTTCAAATAAGTTTAAAAAACATTGAAGTGCCCGTGTAACAGATGAGTTCTCGTCCGAAAACCCTGATACTCCGAAAGAGATTGTCCAGTTTGTACACGAGGGGCGTCCAGTTTGCGCCGTGACCCTCTCTACTCTTTTGCACATGCTATGCGGGTGAAATGATGATACCATGCCAAGTTCCAACATTTTCAGAGTTCATTTTGTAGTGATTTTCAATTTCACCGTCATTTAGCTATCTAAACAAATCGGTAAATGACTGAAAAACAGCAAATGATGTCAGAACGTGTTGGAAATTGATGACGTCACTTTGAATGATGCATACTGAATGCAAAAATAGGCTGGAGTTCAAATAAGTTTAAAAAACATTGAAGTGCCTTTGTAACAGATGAGTTCTCGTCCGAAACCCTGATACTCCGAAAGAGATTGTCCAGTTTGTACACGAGGTGCGTCCAGCTTTC
>NW_025240908.1:2571-3464 GCF_018294505.1 Triticum aestivum
AAATGACTGAAAAACAGCAAATGATGCCAGAACGTGTTGGAAATTGATGACGTCGCTTTGAATGATGCATACTAAAAGCAAAAATAGGCTGGAGTTCAAATAAGTTTAAAAAACATTGAAGTGCCTTTGTAACAGATGAGTTCTCGTCCGAAACCCTGATACTCCGAAAGAGATTGTCCAGTTTGTACACGAGGTGCGTCCAGCTTTCGCCGTGACCCTCTCTACTCTTTTGCACATGCTATGCGGGTGAAATGGTGATACCATGCCAAGTTCCAACATTTTCAGAGTTCATTTTGTAGTGATTTTCAATTTCACCGTCATTTAGCTATCTAAACAAATCGGTAAATGACTGAAAAACAGCAAATGATGCCAGAACGTGTTGGAAATTGATGACGTCCCTTTGAATGATGCATACTGAACGCAAAAATAGGCTGGAGTTCAAATAAGTTTAAAAAACATTGAAGTGCCCGTGTAACAGATGAGTTCTCGTCCGAAAACCCTGATACTCCGAAAGAGATTGTCCAGTTTGTACACGAGGTGCGTCCAGTTTGCGCTGTGACCCTCTCTACTCTTTTGCACATGCTACGCGGGTGAAATGATGATACCATGCCAAGTTCCAACATTTTCAGAGTTCATTTTGTAGTGATTTTCAATTTCACCGTCATTTAGCTATCTAAACAAATCGGTAAATGACTGAAAAATAGCAAATGATGTCAGAACGTGTTGGAAATTGATGACGTCGCTTTGAATGATGCATACTGAACGCAAAAATAGGCTGGAGTTCAAATAAGTTTAAAAAACATTGAAGTGCCTTTGTAACAGATGAGTTCTCGTCCGAAACCCTGATACTCCGAAAGAGATTGTCCAGTTTGTACACGAGGTGCGTCCAGTTT
>NW_025240909.1:0-3464 GCF_018294505.1 Triticum aestivum
GTCTAACTTGTTTTTGCAGCAAGTGTTATGTGATGTGATATGGCCAGAAGATGTGATGAATGATATATGTGATGTATGAGATTGATCATATTCTTGTAATAGGAATCACGACTTGCATGTCGATGAGTATGACAATCGGCAGGAGCCATAGGAGTTGTCTTTATTATTTTGCATGACCTGCGTGTCATTGAATAAACGCCATGTAAATTACTTTACTTTGTTGCTAAACGTGTTAGCCATAGAAGTAGAAGTAATCGTTGGCGTGACGACTTCATGAAGACACAATGATGGAGATCATGATGATGGAGATCATGGTGTCATGCCGGTGACGAAGATGATCATGGTGCCCCGAAGATGGAGATCAAAGGAGCATAATGATATTGGCCATATCATGTCACTATTTGATTGCGTGTGATGTTTATCATGTTTTTGCATCTTATTTGCTTAGAACGACGGTAGTAAGTAAGATGATCCCTTATAATAATTTCAAGAAAGTGTTCACCCTAACTGTGCACCATTGCGAAGGTTCGTTGTTTCGAAGCACCACGTGATGATCGGGTGTGATAGATTCTAACGTTCGAATACAACGGGTGTTGACGAGCCTAGCATGTACAGACATGGCCTCGGAACACACGCAATACACTTAGGTTGACTTGACGAGCCTAGCATGTACAGACATGGCCTTGGAACACGGAGGAACGAAAGGTCGAGCATGAGTCGTATAGAAGATACGATCAACATGGAGATGTTCACCGATCTTGACTAGTCCGTCTCACGTGATGATCGGACACGGCCTAGTTAAACTCGGATCATGTTTTACACTTAGATGACTAGAGGCATGTCTATCTGAGTGGGAGTTCATTAAATAATTTGATTAGATGAACTTAATTATCATGAACTTAGTCTAAAATCTTTACACTATGTCTTGTAGATCAAATGGCCAACGTTGTCCTCAATTTCAACGCGTTCCTAGAGAAAACCAAGCTGAAAGATGATGGCAGCAACTATACGGACTGGGTCCAGAACCTGAGGATCATCCTCATAGTAGCCAAGAAAGATTATGTCTTAGAAGCACCGCTAGGTGATGCACCAATCCCAGAGAACCAAGACGTTATGAACGCTTGGCAGCAGCGTGCTGATGATTACTCCCTCGTTCAGTGCGGCATGCTTTACAGCTTAGAACCGGGTCTCCAAAAGCGTTTTGAGAAATATGGAGCATATGAGATGTTCGAGGAGCTGAAACTGGTTTTTCAAGCTCATGCCCGGGTCGAGAGATATGAAGTCTCCGACAAGTTCTTCAGCTGTAAGATGGAGGAGAATAGTTCTGTTAGTGAGCACATACTCAGAATGTCTGGGTTGCACAACCGCTTGACTCAGCTGGGAGTTAATCTCCCGGATGACGCGGTCATTGACAGAATCCTCCAGTCGCTTCCACCAAGCTACAAGAGCTTTGTGATGAACTAAAATATGCAGGGGATGGAAAAGACCATTCCTGAGGTATATTCAATGCTGAAATCAGCGGAAGGGGAGATCAGAAAAGAACATCAAGTGTTGATGGTGAATAAAACCACTAAGTTTAAGAAGGGCAAGGGTAAGAAGAACTTCAAGAAGGACGGCAAGGGAGTTGCCGCGCCCGGTAAGCCAGTTACTGGGAAGAAGTCAAAGAATGGACCCAAGCCCGAGACTGGGTGTTTTTATTGCAAGGGAAGTGGTCACTGGAAGCGGAACTGCCCCAAATACTTAGCAGACAAGAAGAAGGCCGGCAACACCAAAGGTATATGTGATATACATGTAATTGATGTGTACCTTACCAGTACTCGTAGTAGCTCCTGGGTATTTGATACCGGTGCGGTTGCTCATATTTGTAACTCAAAACAGGAACTACGGAATAAACGGAGACTGGCGAAGGACGAGGTGACGATGCGCGTCGGGAATGGTTCCAAGGTCGATGTAATCGCCGTCGGCACGCTACCTCTGCATCTACCCACGGGATTAGTTTTAAACCTCAATAATTGTTATTTAGTGCCAGCTTTGAGCATGAACATTGTATCTGGATCTCGTTTAATTCGAGATGGCTACTCATTTAAATCCGAGAATAATGGTTGTTCTATTTATTTGAGAGATATGTTTTATGGTCATGCCCCGCTGGTCAATGGTTTATTTTTGATGAATCTCGAACGTGATGTTAGACATATTCATAGTGTGAATACCAAAAGATGTAAAGTTGATAACGATAGTCCCACATAGTTGTGGCACTGCCGCCTTGGTCACATTGGTGTCAAGCGCATGAAGAAGCTCCATGCAGATGGACTTTTGGAGTCTCTTGATTATGAATCATTTGACACGTGCGAATCATGCCTCATGGGTAAGATGACCAAGACTCCGTTCTCCGAAACAATGGAGCGAGCAACCAACTTATTGGAAATCATACATACCGATGTGTGCGGTCCAATGAGTGTTAAGGCTCGCGGAGGATATCGTTATGTTCTCACTCTTACTGATGACTTAAGTAGATATGGGTATGTCTACCTAATGAAACACAAGTCTGAAACCTTTGAAAGGTTCAAGGAATTTCAGAGTGAGGTTGAGAATCAACGTGACAGAAAAATAAAATTCTTACGATCAGATCGTGGTGGAGAATATTTAAGTCACGAGTTTGGTGCACACTTAAGGAAATGTGGAATAGTTTCACAACTCACGCCGCCTGGAACACCTCAGAGAAATGGTGTGTCCGAACGTCGTAATCGCACTCTATTGGATATGGTGCGATCTATGATGTCTCTTACCGATTTACCGCTTTCATTTTGGGGCTATGCTTTAGAGACTGCCGCATTCACTTTAAATAGGGCTCCGTCGAAATCCGTTGAGATGACACCGTATGAATTATGGTTTGGAAAGAAACCTAAGCTGTCGTTTCTAAAAGTTTGGGGATGCGATGCTTATGTCAAGAAACTTCAACCTGAAAAGCTCGAACCCAAATCGGAGAAATGCGTCTTCATAGGATACCCTAAGGAAACCATTGGGTATACCTTCTGCCTCAGATCCGAAGGCAAGATCTTCGTTGCCAAGAACGGGTCCTTTCTGGAGAAGGAGTTTCTCTCGAAAGAATTGAGTGGGAGGAAAGTGGAACTTGATGACGTGATAGTCACCCCTTCCGTACCGAAAAGTAGCGCAGCGCGGGAAGATGTTCCTGTGGTGCCTACACCGACTGGGGAAGAAGTTAATGATGATGATCATGAAGCTTCGGATCAAGTAGCCACTGAACTTCGTAGGTCCACAAGGACACGTTCTGCACCAGAGTGGTATGGCAACCCTGTCCTGGAAATCATGTTGTTAGACAACGGTGAACCTTCGAACTATGAAGAAGTGATGGCGGGCCCGGATTCCGACAAATGGCTTGAAGCCATGAAATCCGAGATAGGATCCATGTATGAAAACGAAGTATGGACTTTGACCGACTTGCC
>NW_025240910.1:0-3463 GCF_018294505.1 Triticum aestivum
ACACCATGAGGTTCTTTGCGAGAGAGAGAGAGAGAGAGAGAGAGAGAGAGAGAGAGAGAGAGAGAGAGAGAGAGAGAGAGAGAGAGTGTTTCCCGACATGCAAGTGCTTCGAGAATCCTAGGATCCGTCAACCCTTGAGAGACTAGCGCCGACGAGATTGCATACACGCCTTGGTCATGTTCACAAACGAACACGTCAATGTGTACCATCAGCGTCGAGCGTGATACGCAAGACACGTCGCCGAAGGAGGCTCACCGGAAGCGCGATACGCAAGACAATCCGGCGAGCGCTTTTGAAGACCTGAAACCCCACGCGGCCGGGAGAGACCCCGTCTCGACGCACGGCGGTGATGGGCTGCCCTAGGTCGGTTCGCCCGTCCCTAGGACTTCGTAGATCAGAGCTCTCCAAAGCGACAAACACCGATGAACGAGAAGCAGAAAACTAGGATATGAGATGAAAGTTTGTAGATGGGTTTTGCGATTGTGTGTTGTTCAATCGGCCGTCAACTCTTGTCAATATAAGAGGCGAATGGACTCCCCGTACAAAAAAAGGACTCCAAATCACGTACAAATCTTTCCAAAATTAACCGAACTCGGATTTAATTAAATCTCGGACAACAGTTCGGTTTTTAGGTCCCATAGGCCACAAACGACCTAAGATGAAGATGAACCAAAAAGTAAACTTGACCGTTTCGACAAGACGAACAACTTTTTTGTGGAACGTTTTTTGATTCAAGGTCGTCACGTGGGCCGAAACGCTTGCGCAAAATAAACAATTGGTGGCCCTACCTATCAGACACATGTCTGATTGGGCAGACGACTTTTTGCGTGATGGCAGGGCTGCACTTGAATGGCTCAAACTTTTACATACGACCTCGGATTAATACTTTTTATATCAAAATCGACTATTTCGACGAGACGAAGACAATCCGTGTAGAAAGTTTTCTCATTTGAGGACGTTCTTGAGGCGTAATCGGCCGAACAGTGCTCCGGATACAAAATCTCAGTATTTCGAATACAAATTCGGCCTTCGAGATGAGAACGGATGGCGATGGTGAAGGAAATATGCCCTAGAAGCAATAATAAAGTTATTACTTATTTCCTCATATCATGATAAATGTTTATTATTCATGCTAGAATTGTATTAACCGGAAACATGATACACGTGTGAATACATAGACAAACATAAAGTCACTAGTATGCCTCTACTTGACTAGCTCATTAATCAAAGATGGTTATGTTTCCTAACTATAGACATGTGTTGTCATTTGATTAATGGGATCACATTATTAGGAGAATGATGTGATTGACTTGACCCATTCCGTTAGCCTAGCACTTGATCGTTTAGTATGTTGCTATTGCTTTCTTCATGATTTATACATGTACCTGTAACTATGAGATTATGCAACTCCCATTTACCGGAGGAAAACTTTGGGTGCTACCAAACGTCACAATGTAACGGGTGATTATAAAGGAGTACTACAGGTGTCTCCAAAGGTACATGTTGGGTTGGCGTATTTCGAGATTAGGTTTTGTCACTCCGATTGTCGGAGAGGTATCTCTGGGCCCTCTCGGTAATACTCATCACCTAAGCCTTGCAAGCATTATAACTAATGAGTTAGTTATAAGATGATGTGTTACAGAACGAGTAAAGAGACTTGCCGGTAACGAGATTGAACTAGGTATTAGATACCGACGATCAAATCTCGGGCAAGTAACATACCGATGACAAAGGGAACAACGTATGTTGTTATGCGGTTTGACCGATAAAGATCTTCATAGAATATGTAGGAACCAATATGGGCATCCAGGTTCCGCTATTGGTTATTGACAGAGAATAGTTCTAGGTCATGTCTACATAGTTCTCGAACCCGTAGGGTCTGCACGCTTAACGTTACGATGACGGTTTTATTATGAGTTTACAAGTTTTGATGTACCGAAGTTTGTTCGAGTCTCGGATGTGATCACGGACATGACGAGGAGTCTCGAAATGGTCGAGACATAAAGATTGATATAGTGGACGACTATATTCGGACACCGGAAGTGTTCCGGGTGATTTCAGAGAGTTAATGGGCCACATGGGCCTTGGTGGGAAGAGAGAGGGGCGGCCAGGAAGGGCCGCGTGCCCCCTCTCCCTCTGGTCCGAATTGGACTAGGAGGGGGGGCGGCGCCCCCCTCTTTCCTTCCCCTCCTCTCCCCCTTCCTTCCCCTCCTAGTAGGAGTAGGAAAGGAGGAGTCCTACTCCTACTAGGAGGAGGACTCCTCGTCCTGGCGCGCCCAACAAGGGCCGGCCGGCCTCCCCCTCCCTCCTTTATATACGGGGGTAGGGGGCACCCCATAGACACAAGTTGATCTACGGATCGTTCCTTAGCCGTGTGCGGTGTCCCCCTCCACCATATTCCACCTCGGTCATATCGTCGCGGAGTTTAGGCGAAGCCCTGCGCCGGTAGAACATCATCATCGTCACCATGCCGTCGTGCTGACGGAACTCATCCCCGACACTTTGCTGGATGGGAGTCCGGGGATCGTCATCGAGCTAAACGTGTGCTGAACTCGGAGGTGCCGTACGTTCGGTACTTGGATCGGTCGGATCGTGAAGACGTACGACTACATCAACCGCGTTGTGCTAACGCTTCCGCTTACGGACTATGAGGGTACGTGGACAACACTCTCCCCTCTCGTTGCTATGCCATCACCATGATCTTGCGTGTGCGTAGGAAATTTTTTGAAATTACTATGTCGCCCAACAGATGGCCCAAACTTTGAAGATGTTTATGTCAATAATACGGAACTTTTTCATGTAGATCACTTCTCCATTTAAGACCATCTTAATTTTTATTCACCATGTCAAGGATAAGGGGCCGCTTTAAAACATATAGTTATGTATTGGAGTGGCTAGCACACAGGTTGCTCTCACGCTTCAGGTCGCATTTTTGATACCTATAGGGCACCATTTTTCATTTTGATTTTCCGTCTCTACTTACAGGCAGGGCCCAATAGTCATAAAGACACAATATTTAACTAAAATCATGTTCCTTTGCTAGAAATGGACACACATGCCATGTCAGCTAAATAGCGTGCCACATCAGCACATTTTACAACTACATATGAAATTACCACCGTATTTGTATGTTCATGCCAAGTTTAAAATCAGTTTAACGTATATTTCAAATTCAGGCATTAAAGTGAACATCATGTCAAGTTCAAGCATCACTGGTGATATTACCTCTAATACCCCAACCCTATTTCCAACAAATTCTTCTTCACCACGTCTCACAACTTGGTCTGGTTGAAACTAGCCACCTATCGACGCATGACACATGCAAATGTTTGGGATCCTACGCAGTGGCGGATCTACCATTGGGGCGAGCTGGGGCGGCCGCCCCGGGTCTCCGGCGGCGGAGCACCGACCCCCGCTGCCTATCCTTCGTCCGGCCCTCTCAGTTTTCCTCCGGCGGCTAGCA
>NW_025240911.1:0-3463 GCF_018294505.1 Triticum aestivum
GGGGTTCATCATCGTCCTCACTTGGTGTATCCAGCCCCTTGTGTTCGACATTGAGCTTGTCGGATTGCTTGAAGACCCAACATTCTCTGTGGGAATGATTTGCAGGCTTCCCGGGGGTGCTGTGGATTTGACATATCTTGTATAGGATTTTGTTTAGATTAGACAGTTCGTCCCTGTTATCTTTAAGGGGCAGCTTTTGCTGGCCCTGCCGAGAGCTTTTGAATCCGGCGTTGACCGCTGTGCTCTTCGGGCTGTTTCCCTTATTCCGGCGCTGGTCTTTGCTGCGTCGTGGCTTCCCGTTTCCATCCCTGACTTCGGATGTACTTGGGTCGCTGGTGCTGCATCTTGCCAACCAGCTGTCCTCTCCCGCGCAAAAGCGGGTCATGAGGCTTGTTAATGCGGCCATTGTTCTTGGCTTTTCTTGGCCGAGGTGTCTGGCGAGCCATTCGTCTAGAACGCTGTGTTTGAAAGCTGCTAAGGCTTCGGCGTCCGGACAGTCGACTATCTGGTTCTTTTTAGTAAGAAATATGTTCCAGAGCTTCCGGGATGACTCTCCGGGTTGTTGAGTTATATGACTTAAATCGTCTGCATCTGGTGGTCGGCATAGGTCCCTTGAAAATTTGCCCGAAAAGCGTCCTCGAGCTCTTCCCAACATCCAATGGTGTTTTCGGGAAGGCCTTTAAGCCAATGTCGGGCTGTCCCTTTGAGATTTAGGGGTAGGTATTTTATGGCGTGGAGGTCGTCTCCTCTGGCCACATGGATATGGAGGATATAGTCCTCAATCCAGACTCCAGGGTCTGTCGTTCCGTCATATGCCTCTATGTTTACGGGTTTGAATCCCGCTGGAAATTCATGTTCCAACACCTCATCGGTGAAACATAGGGGGTGTCCGGCACCCCTGTATTTGGGTGTGCCGTGGTGTTCGGATATTTGTTGCGTTATATTGCTTACTAGAGGTTGCTTTCTTGGCCCGTAGATAGATCTGGCTGGACCATCTTTTTGATGCGAATCCTCGTGTGGATCGCATGCTGGCTTGTGTGCGGCGCCGTTTGCCGCTCTATGTTGGCCATGCGGTCGTCTATCCGACCTGGTGGATTCTTTGTTTTTTGATTGTGGGGGCTCTAAGGCCTCCCGTCGGTGTCAAAACCGGCGGATCTCGGGTAGGGGGTCCCGCACTGTGCGTCTAGGCGGATGGTAACAGGAGACAAGGGACACAATGTTTTTACCCAGGTTCGGGCCCTCTCGATGGAGGTAAAACCCTACTCCTGCTTGATTAATATTGATGATATGGGTAGTACAAGAGTAGATCTACCACGAGATCAGAGAGGCTAAACCCTAGAAGCTAGCCTATGGTATGATTGTTGTTGTCCTACGGACAACCCTCCGGTTTATATAGACACCGGAGGAGGCTAGGGTTACACAGAGTCGGTTACAATGGGAGGAGATCTACATATATGTATCGCCAAGCTTGCCTTCCACGCCAAGGAAAGTCCCATCCAGACGCGGGACGAAGTCTTCAATCTTGTATATTCATAGTCCAGGAGTCCGGCCGAAGGTATAGTCCGGCTATCCGGACACCCCCTAATCCAGGACTCCCTCAGTAGCCCCTGAACCAGACTTCAATGACGACGAGTCCGGCGCGCAGATTGTCTTCGGCATTGCAAGGCGGGTTCCTCCTCCAAGTACTTCATAGAAGATTTTAAACACAAGGATAGTGTCTGGCTCTGCAAAATAAATTCCACATATTGCCGTAGAGAGAATACTATTTACACAAATCTAATCTGCTGACGTATTCCATAGCGTGACATCACACCACGGCCAAGCCTTTATTCGTTTTACCGTCCCACCTTAGCGCGTTTAGCGAGGTAGTTTCCTTGGCACGTCTTGTCGAAGCAGAGATCGCGTCCCCTTATTCCGGGATTCTCGTCAATACGGGTGTGGGTAACCCAACCTCGCCATTGATTACGGCGTGTGGGAGATAAGCGAGTTTTACCAGGCTGGTGGGGACGCATAGTTGTGCCCGCCCATATAAGGGGATAAGGATCCACCCTTTCACCCACGCCTTCTTCCTCCTTTGCCTATCCACTTTCGCGCACTCGAGCTCCAGCGCCCAAGTCCGCATTCCCCACCTCAACCTTCTCCAGGCATGTCCGGAGCGGGAGGCAAGTGGATGGTCTCCTCCGTCACGGAGGGACACATCAAAAAGCTGAGGAAAGCCGGATACTTGTCCAACGACATCGCGCACCGGCTCCCCGAAGAGGGGCAGCTCATCCCCACCCCCGGGCCCCATGAGAGGGTGGTGTTCCTCCCCCATTTCCTCCGCGGATTGGGCTTCCCTCTCCACCCATTTGTACGGGGGCTCATGTTCTACTATGGCCTGGATTTCCATGATCTGGCCCCGAACTTCGTCCTCAACATCTCGACATTTATCGTCGTGTGCGAGGCTTTCCTCTACATCCGTCCCCATTTCGGCCTATGGCTCAAGACTTTCAATGTCAAGCCAAAGGTGGTGCGCGGCAACCAGGCGGAGTGCGGAGGCGCCATGGTGGGCCTGATGCCCAACATCCTATGGCTCGAGGGCTTCTTCGTGGAGACCCTAAAGGGGTGGCAATCGGGGTGGTTCTACATCATCGAGCCGCGTGACCTTGAATGGGTCGCAGTCCCCGAGTTCCGATCTGGAACCCCTACGCGGCTCACCTCCTGGAAGGAGACGGGCCTATCGTGGGGTGAAAAAGGAGAGGTGACCGGACTACAATCATGCATCCAAAACCTGGTGAGCAAGAAGCTCAAACTTGTCAATGTAGTCGAGGTCATGCTCATCCGCCGGATCCTCCCGTGCCAACAACGGGCCTTCAGTTTGTGGGAGTTCGACCCGGCGCAGCACCAAACTCTAAGCAGGATCTTCAACACGACGTACGAAGATGCCTGGAAGGTGCTATTCAAGGGCGCCGAGGCTCCCGCATCCGCTACCGAGGATCGCGGATTCAGAGCGCAGCGTCAAGCCGGTGCGATAAGCTGTTTTACCTTTTACAGGATATTTGTATTTCATAGTTTAACTCTACGAGGGATATAAACTCCCGTGCCTTTGACAGGAATGGCTGGGGAAGGCCGAACAGATTAACTGTCCGGCCCCTCTGCCCGAAGACCCAGCCAATACTCGCTTGGTGAAGCTGCTGGCTCCGGCCCCTTATGTGGTGCTGGAGAAGAAGGTCAAGAAGAAGACCACGGGAACTCGAAAGAGCTCCCGGTGCTTGGTGGTATCGGATTCATCATCCGATGACTCCGAGACGCACTCCTCCCGCGAAGACGAGGAGGAGGAAGAAGAGGCCTCTCCCCCTCCAGCGGGTGGAGGAAAGAAAAGGAAGGCCGCCCCAACTGGGGAGGCCGAAGGGTCCAAGAAGGGGAAGACCCTTCCTCCGGACTACTCCACCAACGCCGACGACGGCGAAGAGGAGTGGCTGCA
>NW_025240912.1:0-3463 GCF_018294505.1 Triticum aestivum
AATGCTTTGGGTGTACCAAACGTCACAACGTAACTGGGTGACTATAAAGGTGCACTACAGGTATCTCCGAAAGTGTCTGTTGGGTTGGCACGAATCGAGACTGGGATTTGTCACTCCGTGTAAACGGAGAGGTATCTCTGGGCCCACTCGGTAGGACATCATCATAATGTGCACAGTGTGACCAAGGAGTTGATCACGGGATGATGTGAGTTACGGAACGAGTAAAGAGACTTGCCGGTAACGAGATTGAACAAGGTATCGGGATACCGACGATCGAATCTCGGGCAAGTAACATACCGATAGACAAAGGGAATTGAATACGGGATTGATTGAATCCCCGACATCGTGGTTCATCCGATGAGATCATCGTGGAACATGTGGGAACCAACATGGGTATCCAGATCCCGCTGTTGGTTATTGGCCGGAGAACGTCTCGGTCATGTCTGCATGGTTCCCGAACCCGTAGGGTCTACACGCTTAAGGTTCGATGACGCTAGGATTATAGGGAATAGGTATACGTGGTTACCGAATGTTGTTCGGAGTCCCGGATGAGATCCCGGACGTCACGAGGAGTTCCGGAATGGTCCGGAGGTGAAGATATATATATATATGGGAAGTCCTGTTTTGGACACCGGAAAAGTTTCGGGTGATATCGGTAATGTACCGGGACCACCGGGAGGGTCCCGGGGTTCCACCAAGTGGGGCCACCAGCCCCAGAAGGCTGCATGGGCCAAGTGTGGGGGGGACCAGCCCCAGGTGGGCTGGTGCGCCCCCCCACAAAGGCCCAAGGCGCAGGGAGAGTGGGAGGGGGCAAACCCTAGGTCCAGATGGGCCTTAAGGCCCACCCTAGTGGCGCCCCCCTCTCCTCCCCTTGGCCGCCCCCCTAGATGGGATCTAGGGCTGGCCGCCACCCCTTGGGGTGGAACCCTAGAGGGGGCGCAGCCCTCCCTCTTCCCCTATATATAGTTGAGGTTTGTGGCTGCCCAAGACATGAGAACGTATCTCTTTCGGCGCAGCCTTACCCCTCTCTCTCCTCCTCCTCCTCTCCCGCGGTGCTTGGCAAAGCCCTGCGGGATTGCCACGCTCCTCCATCACCACCACGCCGTCGTGCTGCTGCTGGATGGAGTCTTCCCTAACCTCTCCCTCTCTCCTTGCTGGATCAAGGCGTGGGAGACGTCACCGGGCTGCACGTGTGTTGAACGCGGAGGCGTCGTGGTTCGGCGCTTAGATCGGAACCAACCGCGATCTGAATCGCTACGAGTACGACTCCCTCATCCGCGTTTTTGCAACGCTTCCGCATCGCGATCTACAATGGTATGTAGATGCACTCCCCTTCCCCTCGTTGCTAGATTACTCCATAGATTGATCTTGGTGATGCGTAAAAAAATTTGAATTTCTGCTACGTTCCCCAACACTAACATCATCAATTGGCCCCCCAACATTTACAACTTCAGCAGCCCTTGCAACCTGCTTATCTGTGGCTGTGACAACACACACAAACATTTAATTTCTTCCATCAACAGAACTACACGAGTTAAAAAATATATGTTCTAAAAAATCATCCTGCTAGCCCTCACCATTCTGATCATATAATTCTTGGTACATCTTAGCTATTTGATTGTCCCTCTGTTCATCTTGCAATGCCTTCAGCTGAATTTCTCCCTGATACTTCTTTGCGATCTCTGCATCTCTCTCCTCCTGCTCTTTAGCTTGCCTTTCTGCATCCTGTTGATACTTCTTGCGACCTCTGCATCTCTCCACCTGTTCTTTAGCTTGCCTTCCTGCATCCTATTCATACTATCTTTTCTGAACCCAGGTCACTATAGGTGTCTACGTTCTTCAGTTGTACACTAAAATCTATGAATTACACACAATCAAGCTTCTGTACTGACCCTTATTCCATCCGGGTGCTTGGGAATTCATCTTCCCAGTCGATAGTTCAGACGTCATAGGGGAGTTCTGCCTTTTGCCCGACAAGATCTCCGCATCTCTGATCTTAGCATCCTTTTCCTGCACCAACACCGACGGCTCCGCCATCGCCTGGTCCACCAGCAGGCCGCCATTCGCAACTACTGGGGCAGGCACCAAACTCTCTCCAGCATCCTCCAACAGATCTAAATCACGGGGGAAAACCAAAACGCACTTACTCAGCTACGCCACAGCTCCAAAAAATGGCGAATATCTCGCCGGACAAGGAAGGATCAACATACCTGCCGATGGGCTGCATCAGGAATTCCATGGTGGATCGTCGCCCCCGCTCCCGGCCTCTACACTCGCAGTCGTCGTCTCCACAACGGCACTCGCTTTTTGGATGAGAAGACGCTGGAACCTGCATTCAATTCGAGGGCGGAGAACCCCACCGTACAGTGATATTCCTAATCCACGGATCAGACGGCGGCTAGGATTCTGAACCATGGAACACCTCACTGGCGGGGAACTGCCGTCCCAACCGTGCGTCAACTCCGCCCACTGTTCCCCGTACGTATTTCGCAACAGTGCTCATTTTCCTGGAGACCGGCAGCGCTTGTATAAAATATTGGCACAGATCCATAGACACTCATCAACGCCGTGGATAACGAGCTCATTTGAGCTCGCGCTCAATTACTCCATGTCCCAACGTTCGACTATTCTTAGGCTGGCCATAGTGGAGGTACTATAAGTAATATCATGCACTTGAGACTCGCAAACATGTTTATGTAGCAGGTAATTAAAGAAGAGAGATGGTTATAGTAACATAGGTACTCTCTCCTTTTTGGTTTATAGGGCTTATATCAAAATCTTAGTTTTTTCATTTTATAAGGCTCAATTTGGTTGTTCTCCATCACAATTTTAGATTTCAAGATGCATTAAATAATTGCATGCAAGTATTAAAAGAAAATTGATAAATGCATGTATTTTATGCATGCATGCGTTGCAATTAATACATTGGTAAACATATTTTTTAAGGAAAACAAGAGCATTAATTGAGTGGTTTTGCAAATTACAAAAAATATTTCACCACTCACAATATACCTTGGTTGGTGAGATTTTTGAATTGAGCCCTATAAACCGGCAAGGAGGGAGTAGATACCGTAACATAATAAATGTGATGCTACTATGTGTCATGCATGGCAATAAATGAGACCACCTATGATACTAATTTATAATACTATGCACTATAGAGGTAGTAACATACTCCCTCCGTCTAGGTGTGTAAGTCATCTTACGAAAACCAAATAATCCCAAAACACTTAGGCGCGGTGCATTAACTTCTACCTCGTTTCTTGTTTCTTGACATATCAACCAATAAGAGATGAGGGGTGTGCATATTTTTAATGACTTGAGACTACCAAACACGACATGCAGTGGTTAGTTCATTGCATGCAATGCTATTAATTAGTAAATAAACATTAAGGTCTCTTGTTTTCCTCTCCTCCTTGGTCACGGTGCACAATCTAAGATGACTTACTCACCTAGACGGAGG
>NW_025240913.1:0-3463 GCF_018294505.1 Triticum aestivum
CGAAGAAATCACCTTCCAAGTGGCTCCTTTCAACAGCGGATACCACGCCCTTCTAGGGCGGAACGCGTTTGCAAGCTTTCAAGCCATACCCCATTACGGGTACATGAAGCTTAAAATTCCCAGACCCAATGGAATTATCACTCTAGCTAGTGATCCGGACGCCACACTCCGCGCCGAAAACAAAACCGTAGCACTAGCCTTGGAAGCACTATCCGAAGCCCTAGCGGCAGATGAATTAACAACGCTGTGCGCCACCGTGGACAGGGACGATGTGATACTCGACAAGCGACCCAAGTCCACCTCATTCAAACCCGCGGATGAGATAGTCAAATACCAAGTCCACCCAACGGACCCCATGAAGACAGCTTTCATCGGGACACAGTTGAAACCCGCCATGGACGCCGCACTGCGTGACTTCTTACGCGAGAATTGGGATATCTTCGCCTGGCAACCATCGTACATGCCGGGCATCCCACGTGAATTGGCCGAACACAGCCTTAACATACTGAAGGGATACAAACATGTTAAACAGACCCTAAGGCAATTTTCGGAGCCCAAACGGCAAGCCATGGGGGAGGAGCTAGCCAAGCTACTTGAGGCTGGATTCATCAGAGATATCAAACATCCGGATTGGCTGGCGAACTTGGTAATGGTACCAAAGAAGCACAAATCCTGGCGCCTGTGCGTCGACTTCAAAGACCTTAACAAGGCTTGCCCCAAGGATCCCTTTCCCCTCCCTCGCATCGATCAAATCATCAATGCCACAGCTAGACACGACTCGATGTGTTTCCTCGACGCATACTCTGGATACCATCAAATAAAGATGGCAGAGTATGACCAAGCTGCAACAACTTTCATAATGCCATATGGCCCTTTCTTCTTAAACACTATGCCTTTCGGGCTTAAGAATGCCGGAGCAACCTATCAACGCATGATTCAAACATGCCTGGAATAGCACATCAGCAAAACGGTTGAGGCATACGTGGATGACGTAGTCACAAAAACAAGACACGTCGAAACCCTAATAGATGACTTGAGGCTTACGTTTGACAACCTACGAACATACGACATCAAGCTGAATCTAGAGAAATGCGTTTTCGGCGTCCCCTCCAGAAAATTGTTGGGCTTCATCGTTTCCAATAGAGGAATTGAAGCTAATCCGGCAAAAATCCGAGCTTTGTCGCAGTTAGCTATACCAACAGACCTCAAACATATCCAGAAACTAGCTGGATGCGTGGCTGCTTTAAGCCGCTTTATCTCCAGGTTAGGAGGAAGGGCATTGCCTCTTTACCGCCTCCTTCGGCGTACCGAGCACTTCGTGTGGACGGATGTGGCCGAGGCCGGACTCGATGAAATAAAAACCTTATTGGCCAATAATCCAGTCCTAACAGCGCCAAATATCGGCAAACCTATGTTGCTGTACATGGCTGCAACACATCAAGTTGTAAGCGCAGTACTCGTCGTCGAACGAGAGGTTGACGGATACAAATTTCCGCTGCAGAAGCCGGTTTATTACGTATCCACGGTCCTCACCCCATGCAAATCCCGATACCCACACTATCAAAAAATAGCATACGCGGTCTTCATGTCATCCCGAAAGTTACGACACTACTTTCAAGAGTGTTCGATTATGGTGGCCTCCGAAGTACCACTAAATGACATAATAAATAACCGCGATGCCACGGGCCAGATTGCTAAATGGGCCATCGAGCTCCTTCCATTTGACATAACATACAAGCCTCGGCGGGCTATCAAGTCACAAGTATTAGCTGACTTCGTCGCCGAATGGACAGAAGCCGAACTCCCTAAAGAGTACGACGCGTACTCTAACTGGATCATGCACTTTGACGGCTCTAAAATGCTGGCCGGATTGGGAGCAGGCATAGTCCTGACCTCTCCCACCGGAGACACGGTCCAATACGTCCTCCAAATATTATACACAGACTCCAACAATGCAGCCGAATATGAGGCTCTGTTGCACGGTCTTCGGATGGCAGTCTCTATGGGCATTCAACGCCTAGAAGTGCGCGGGGATTCAAACCTCGCAATATCACAAATAAATGGAGACTTTGATGCCAAGGATCGGAAAATGGCGGCCTATTGCAATGCCGTCCTTAAAATATCAGCTCGGTTCGAGGGGCTCGAATTCCACCATGTGGCTCAAGAAAACAATCAAGCGGCAGATGTCCTTGCCCGCTTCGGTGCTCAACGCGACCCCGTCCCACCTAACATATTGCTGGAAAGGCTGTTCAAGCCATCCGTGGTATGGGAAGGGGAGTCCGGCAATACCAGCATAGATCCGAATACATCCCCAGATTCCGAACTATCAGACATAATCGGAGGTTCTACCACTGAAATAACATCGTCAACCCATGAAATAATGGCTGTCATTGCCCCGTGGACTGAACCTTTCTTGGCCTACCTAAATAGGCAAGAGCTCCCTGAAGACCAAAATGAAGCACGCTGCATTGTCCGGCGTTCTAAAGCTTACAAAGTCCATGAAGGGGAACTCTATAAGAAAAGTGTCATGATGTCTACTACACAACCTTCTTCTTGTAAATGTTGTTGGGCCTACAAGTGCACAGGTTTGTAGGACAGTAGCAAATTTCCCTCTAGTGGATGACTTAAGGTTTATCAATTTGTAGGAGGCGTAGGATGAAGATGGTCTCTCTCAAACAACCCTGCAACCAAATAACAAAGAGTCTCTTGTGTCCCCAACACACCCAATAAAATGGTAAATGGTATAGGTGCACTAGTTCGGTGAAGAGATGGTGAAACAAGTGCAATATAGATAGTAGATATAGGTTTTCGCAATCTAAAATAATAAAAACAACAAGGTAACTAACGATAAAAGTGAGCGTAAACGGTATTGCAATGATAGGAAACAAGGCCTAGGGTTCATAATTTCACTAGTGCAAGTTCTCTCAACAATAATAACATAGATAGATCATATAACAAGCCCTCAACATGCAACAAAGAGTCACTCCAAAGCCACTAATAGCGGAGAAAAGCGTAGAGATTATGGTAGGGTACGAAACCACCTCAAAGTTATTCTTTCGTATCGATCTATAAAAGAGTTCATACTAGAATAACACCTTAAGACACAAATCAACCAAAACCCTAATGGCACCTAGATACTCCATTGTCACCTCAAGTATCCGTGGGCATGATTATACGATATGCATCACACAATCTCATACATCAAGTGGATCAATAGAATAACCCATTGTCACCACGGTTATCCCATGCAAGACATACATCAAGTGTTCTCATAAAAGACTCAATCCGATAAGATAACTTCAAAGGGGAAACTCAATTCATCACAAGAGAGTAGAGGGGGAGAAACATCATAAGGTCCAACTACAATAGCAAAGCTCGGGATACATCAAGATCGTGCAATAGAGGGAACACGAGAGAGAACACGAGAGAGAGAGAGAGAGAGAGAGAGAGAGAGAGAGAGAGA
>NW_025240914.1:0-2039 GCF_018294505.1 Triticum aestivum
GGTGGTATGTTAACGTCAGGGTATGTGCCTGAGGTTCTCCTTCTTAGGTTGAGGTAGCAAATTATGTCGTGTGTGTCCTTTGTCGGGGCGGTCGAGTCCATATTCCTCGGTGGTCAGGACCTTGGTCCATCTGTCCACGCGCAAATCTTGGTTAGCTTTGAGCTATTGTTGCTTCCTTTGCAGGCTCCTCGCAGTGGCCATAAGTCGTCGCTTGAAGCGAATTTGTTCCACGGGATCCTCAGGTATGCCGAATTCGGCATCGTCGAGGCTTACCTCGTCTTCGGAGGGGGGCATATAGTTGTTCCTCTCCAAGTATCCGACCGTGCCCAGTCCGGCCTGCTTGAAGGCAGGCTGATCAGGGTTGTATTCATCTTTGGCACCATCCGGATTGTTTTTGTCTCCTGTGCCCGTATTGTTGTGGCGGGGCTTGGAGCGGCGTTGACGACGCCCATGCTTTGCTTTCTTCCCTGAGGGGTTATCCTCCATTGCCTCGTCGCCATTGGTTTCCTTCGGAGTGCCCACCATATATATATCCTATGAGGAGGTGGCTGTCCACCACCCTGTGAGCGGTGGTTCCTGTTCTTCTCCTGCATTGTCGTCCATACCGTCGACGTCTTCGGAGTTGAAGTCAAGCACATCAGTTAAATCATCGACCCTGGCAATGAAGTGGGTGGTGGGTGGGCAACGAATTCCTTCATCGCCTGCTTCCCACTCGAGCCGGACATAGTTCGGCCAAGAGTCTCCTGACAAAGAGAGAGACTTTAACGAGTTCAGCACGTCGCCAAAGGGAGAGTGCTGGAAGATATCCGCATCGGTGAACTCCATTACAGGAGCCGAACCAGGTTCGGCGGGCTCAGCAGCACGGACTGGAACCTACAGCCGGATACGAGTCCGGGGGTCCGGTGTCACAAGCGTATTTGGGGGAGAAGCCTGTGTTCGGCTCTACCACCGATGAGTGTGCGGCCCACGGGGCGGGGTCCATCCACCCGTCCTTGGGCAACGTAGTCTATTCCGGATTTAGGTTCAGGGCTACTGCAGGGGTGACATCCCGAGCATTGTCCGACAGCAGGTCTAAGCCGTGCTCATCGTGATTGTCCGGTGCTCCTGGCGCAGGCCCAAACCCGTTGAAGATCAAGTCTCTGTGGATACCGGCCATGTAATTTAGGTTTCCGAGCCTGATCTGGTGACCAGGGGCGTAGCTGTCGATCTGCTCCTGCTGGCCAAGCGAATTGGCCTGTAGTGCGAAGCCGCCAAACACGAAGATCTGTCCGGGGAGAAAAGTCTCACCCTGGACCGAGCTATTGATGATTGAATGAGCCATAAAGCCTTGCATCAACGACACAGAGGAACTCTCAATGAAAGCACAAATGTCGGTGTTAAAACCGGCGGATCTCGGGTAGGGGGTCCCGATCTGTGCGTCTTAGGCTAATAGTAACAGGAGACAAGGGACACAATGTTTACCTAGGTTCGGGCCCTCTCGATGGAGGTAAAACCCTAGTTCCTGCTTGATTGATATTGATGATATGAGTAGTACAAGAGTTGATCTACCACGAGATTGTAGAGGCTAAACCGTAGAAGCTAGCCAATTATGATTATGATTGTGATCGTCCCTCTAAGGACCAACCTCTCCGGTTTATATAGACACCGGAGAGGGCTAGGGTTTACATGAAGTCGGTTACAAAGAAGGAAATATAATATCCGGATTGCCAAGCTTGTCTTCCACGCAAAGGAGAGTCCCATCCGGACACGGGACGGAGTCTTGAGTCTTGTATCTTCATGCTCCAACAGTCCGGACAAAGTGTATAATCCGGCTATCCGGATACCCCCTAATCCAGGACTCCCTTAGGGAGTATGGCATATATTGTTACCTTCGGCCAGGCCATGGCTATCTGGGGACAACGACTAGAGAAGAGGCGGCGGGATGGGAATGAATGCAGCTACTGTTTGGGTTCACCGTCCGGCTTAAATAAATGCGCACCATCACATGTACCCGCGGGTGCACAAATTGTAACATACGGGTATGCTTAAGGGGGCGTGAC
>NW_025240914.1:2049-3463 GCF_018294505.1 Triticum aestivum
GGGTAATTAACTACGTATGGAGACATAGGAGACCTTGGACGTGCATGTGCGAGAGTTATACATGTATACGTGGGATGAGTGTGTGTGTGCGCGCGCATGATCGAGATAAAAGAAAGAAGACATAAGTCATAAAATCAACAACATGGGAGAGACGGATCGGTATGACAATATGCATGCATGTGAGAGTGCAGGGAAGAAGGCCCGATAATTGAGGATGTGCTTTTGTCTTTAAGAGATAGTGGCGTGGGCTGGAGCATGCATCTATGGTGAGCAGAGGGAGCGAGACACAACGATTATGCAAAAGAGATCAACCTATAGATGCATGTATGGAGAGACATATATAGTGTGCGTGATAGGAAGCAAGAGAGCGTGCGAGAAAGAAATGTTGACGGAGAAACTACAGATAGATAGAGAGATAGAGATGCTAGCTAGAGGTACATCGGCTAGTTTGAGTGGTGGAGATGACCGCCGAGTGGTTCAGAGGGTGAAGTTATGTGTGTGTGAGAGAAAGATAAAAAGAGGGCACATGACTGCATGTAGAGAGAAACATATATAGTGTGCGTGATAGGAAGCAGGAGTGAGGGCGAAAAACAAGGTTGATGGAGAAACAGATAAATAGAAAGATAAAGATGCTAGCTAGTGTGTGTGTTAGAGATAAGAGTCGAGTGGATCAGAAGGCTGTGTTATGTGTGTATCTGAAAGAGATGGAGAGAGGGTGCATGTGAGTCACATACAAACAAATATCAGAGAGAAATGAGATCTCGAGAGATGGAGTTTTGTGTTTGAGAGAGGGAAAGATATTTCACAACGAGAGTGATAGCTAGAGAGACATATCAGGGAACACGTGATATCTCTAGGGAGATAGAGCGTGTGTGAGCGACATACAAGATAATGATGGAGAAAGAGACAAACTTTGTGTTCATGTGTGAGAAAGAAATATTTAAGTGGAAGATTCATAGCTTCTCGTACCTAAGGAGTGCAAGACATCTCTGTGTGAGAGAGGGTGTGCGAGCACTACAAAAAAATACACTTCCGTGATGATCCATGTTTGTCACAGTATGTCGCGTTTTTTGTCATGCATGTACATCCATGACGATTTTATGACAGAATCAAGATAGTCATACCCGTGCTGTCGTAGAAGTGTTCCATGACATTACCAAAATTATCATCACGGAAGTGTCCACTTCCATGATGATAAATCGCGCGTCACAGAAGTGCTTTCGTCAAGGGTGACCGACACGTGGCATCCACCGTAACGGAACGCCGTTAAGCTATCGGGTCGGGTTTTGGATCCGATAACCCGTTAATAGCCCCGACCAATGGGGATTTTCCACGTGTAAAATCATCATTGGCTGGAGGAAACACGTGTCGGCTCATCGTTGGGACAGATGTCATCCACTCATTGGACAGAAGG
>NW_025240915.1:0-3463 GCF_018294505.1 Triticum aestivum
ACCAAGTAATAAGGAACATGCTTGCATAGGTACCACATCACAATCAACATAATCAGCATATGTAGAGATACTAAAATGCACACGAACAGTACGTGTTACCTTAACCTTGCCGCTGTTGTTGAACCATTGGATGTAGTAAGGATGTGGATGTGGTCTTGTGGTGAGAGAAAGCTTCTCCACCATCTCCATGCTAGCCAAGTTGTTGCAGCTCCCTCCGTCTATGATGACGCGCACAGAACGTTCCTTCACAACTCCCTTGGTATGGAACAAATTGTGCCTCTGATTTTGCTCAGCTTGTGTGACCTGCACACTCAAAACACGTTGAGCAACTAAACATTCATACATGTCAGCGTCTTCAGGAGCCATGTATTGCGTCTCATGATCAGAATCATCTCCACCATGTTCTTCACGTGTAATAAGAGCCAAAGTCTCCTCATCATAGTCACTAGCGGACTCATATCCACCATCCGTGGTAGCAATCATCACACGCGGAGATTTGCATTCTCTCGCATAATGACCTCCTCCCTTACAACGACGACAAATAATATCACTTATGTGCCCTGTTGATGCCATGGAAGAAGCAGAACTCTGTGCAGGCCCAGCAGGTGCGCTCTTGGCAGATAATGGTGGTTGTGCCTGTTTTCTTGTATCACGACTAGAGGAGACACCTGATTGAGGTGCTGGTGCAGTTGAAGTAGAAGATCCACGCGGTGTCCATGATGAAGGTCGGCCTGCAGAAAAGTTAGTTCGCACCAATGCTTGTCGATCCTGCACTTCACGTTCAGCTTTACAAGCAAGATGGAATAAACGAGTGATATTAGTATACTCCTTATAGTCTAGAATGGTCTGAATCTCTCTATTTAATCCACCCAGAAAACGTGCAAGCATAGCTTCATTCTCCTCAACAATACCACATCTAATCATGCCAGTTTGTAATTCCTGATAATATTCTTCTACAGAATTTTTTCCTTGTCTTAAGCGCTGTAATTTCTGAAGCAATTCACGTTGATAATATGGTGGAACCCAACGAGTACGCATAGCAGTTTTCAAAGCAGCCCGAATAGGATATAATCTACAATGTTCAGACCACCATACACATGCAAAACTAGTGAAAGCACAAACAGCAGCGGCAACCCGTCTCTCCTCGGGTTATTGTAAACATGTAAATCGTTGTTCAGTTTCTAACTCCCAAGTAAGATATATATCAGGAACATATCTACCGTCGAAAGGTGGAATATTCAATTTCAGTTTAGGAAGATGGTCATGATCTCGTACCTGAGGGAAAGCCCTACCATTGTGATTATTTGCATGTGGAGGACCTGGTGGTTGTGGTGCAGGTGGTTACACGTAGTTCTGATTTTGAGCAACCTCATCCTCGTAATCTCCCACATAATCATCCTCCTCCGCATCAGCAGCAGGAGCCACAGAAGTATCAACAGCAGCACCAACAGTTTGGCCAAACGCAAGAGGAACACGGATCGCTCGGCGGAGATCTGCTTCGCGACGTGGAGGTAGTCGTTGTTGTTGTTGTTGGAGAGGTGCGTTAGGTGCAGCGGGTGGTGGTGGTGGAAGACGCGCGAGCAATTCATTAAACTTGTTATCGAGCTTTGTTTCGAACGTCTTCTCCATGCCATCTATCTTCTCCATGGCCTCTTCAAATCTGTTTAGCACATCTTGCACCTGTCCACTCATCATTTGCTATCATGCAAATCCTTATTCGTCATGTTCTCCCAGTCAGTCTCGTCGGCTTGTGATCCTGGCATGGTTAGCAGCAATAGAAACACACAAGAATATGATCCTACAGACTACTAACAAGAGGTGGTGGTGGGTGTCACAAATCCGTCAAGAAAATCTCAAATTCTTACCAGTTCTTACCCAGCAGTAGGCGGTGATCGGCAACCGTTGTAGTCAAAAACTCTCAAAGCTTGGATAGAGCGATTACCAGGGAGAGTCAAACGCACGATGTAGATGTATGTAGAGCTAGGAAGGCTTATAATATGGTAGCAAAAAGGGTCAGCAATAATCAATTCAGAGATGCAAAGTTGAATAAACGCTCAACGACGGTACTGTGCTGGTCCTAGGCTAGACTGTGCTAGAGACGCGAGCCTAGAACACCAAAAGTACGCGAAGTAAACATAGGCTAGACTGGGCTAGAGACGCGAGCCTAGAACACCAAAAGTACGCGAATAGGATATAATCTACAATGTTCAGACCACCATACACATGCAAAACTAGTGAAAGCACAAACAGCAGCGGCAACCCGTCTCTCCTCGGGATATTGTAAACATGTAAATCGTTGTTCAGTTTCTAACTCCCAAGTAAGATATATATCAGGAACATATCTACTTTTCGGCTTGCAGAAAAGTTAGTTCGCGCCAATGCTTGTCGATCCTGCACTTCACGTTCAGCTTTACAAGCAAGATGGAATAAACGAGTGATATTAGTATACTCCATATAGTCTAGAATGGTCTGAATCTCTCTATTTAATCCACCCAGAAAACGTGCAAGCATAGCTTCATTCTCCTCAACAATACCACATCTAATCATGCCAGTTTGTAATTCCTGATAATATTCTTCTACAGAATTTTTTCCTTGTCTTAAGCGCTGTAATTTCTGAAGCAATTCACGTTGATAATATGGTGGAACCCAACGAGTACGCATAGCAGTTTTCAAAGCAGCCCGAATAGGATATAATCTACAATGTTCAGACCACCATACACATGCAAAACTAGTGAAAGCACAAACAGCAGCGGCAACCCGTCTCTCCTCGGGATATTGTAAACATGTAAATCGTTGTCCAGTTTCTAACTCCCAAGTAAGATATATATCAGGAACATATCTACCCTCAAATGGTGGAATATTCAATTTCAGTTTAGGAATATGGACATCATCTCGTACCTGAGGTGGTGGTGCAGGCCTACCATTACGAATATATACCTGAGTTCGACCTGCTGCTGGTGGTACAGGTGGCTGCACGTAGTGTTGATTTTGATCAACCTCATCCTCATAGTCTCCCACATAATCATCCTCCTCCGCATCAGCAGCAGGAGCCACAGAAGTATCAACAGCAGCACCAACAGTTTGGCCAAACGCAAGAGGAACACGGCTTGCTCGGCGGAGGTCTGCTTCGCGACGTGGAGGTAGTCGCTGTTGTTGTTGTTGTTGGAGAGGTGCGTTAGCTGCAGCGGGTGGTGGTGGTGGAAGACGCGCGAGCAATTCATTAAACTTGTTATCGAGCTTTGTTTCGAACGTCTTCTCAAAGCCAGTGATCTTCTCCATGGCCTCTTCAAAATTGTTCAGCACATCTTGCACCTGTTCAGTCATCATTTGCTGAAACTTATCATGAAGCTCCTTGTTCGATAAATTCTCCCAGTCAATCTCGTCGGCTTGTGATCCTGGCATGGTTAGCAGCAATAGAAACACACAAGAATATGATCCTACAGACTACGAACAAGTGGTGGTG
>NW_025240916.1:0-3463 GCF_018294505.1 Triticum aestivum
AATGCAGTGTGCAATATAGTTGCGAGATTCTGTGGTCCCTTGAGAATGAATGTTCTTCTGCAAACAGTTTTCGTACAAGTGAGAAGTTAAGGCACATGCAGATATGTAGTTCAAATTGTGATGTGATATCATAGACAGTACCTTACGCTGTAGACGAGACCAATGTGTAACAAGGTTATTCCAGTCACTGTTTGATAAATGTAGCACTAGAGACTTTATAGAAATTTTGTTTAGAGGCTTGCCATCGAAGTGCACTTGCCTCAGGTAGGAACAATACTTCATCAATGAGTGCTTGAAATGCGCAACCAACCCTTGCTCGTCTTGACAATCCAGTTTGGTCCTTGCCTATTTAAAAGAATGAAATCTTGTGTCTTCCGTCAGCAGAAACATATGCAGTAATTACCATGAATAACATTAGTACATTACTTACGCATAAGTGGCGGAGGAAGACTGGAAATTGTTCTGTGTCCACGTTATATTCTTTCCATGAAGGAATGATGCACACAAAGTTCATGACAACAATATAAGCTTCATCTTCTAAACCGGGAAGAAATGGAATAGGGGTCCTATTTGCTGCAATTGGGGCTCTCTCTCGTTCAAAACGAGACTTGGCAACTGGATTTGGTGTACTCTTTGCTGGAATGGGGTTTTTGCATCATATAGCTAGTGGTATGTCAACTAGCATCATCATATTGTTTGTTGTAGTTAGGCTCTGCTGAGTTGGGGCATTAGAGATGACCAATGTAGTAGGGCTAGAGCCTGCTAGAGTTTGGGTCGTGTTTTGTGGGTCAGGTGATATTGCAACTACACATAATGGGCTAGTTGATTTATCAGGTGTCACTACCTTTTCCAAATACTTTGCCGTGCTCCTCCACGATTAGCAATTGCCCTCTTCCTTTCGAATGTCTGATACACAAGAACAACATTTGAATGGATAAATGTGGCATGATGACAGATGGAATATGTACTGAAAATGGACAGGCAGGGCGTATTCACATACACGATGTGTAAACTAAGCTAATGGCAGTGGAACAAAGTAGAAGCAATGCAAAACATAAGTTGCAAGATATGTGCGACCAATATAACCTTGGAAAGTTAGAGCAAGCACCTTGATGGGTGAATAAGATAGGGCATCTGCCTCTGACTCCTCCACTAGGGAGCTACATTGACTTAGGTCTCCCTCTAGCTCAGAATCACTGTTAGGATCATATTCTAAGCATGAATCTGTAGGTGGAGAGCGTTTGCATTGCATTGCACCCAGACTTTATTTCAGTCCCTTAATGCCAAGTTTGACAACCATGGCATTGTTCTGCTTTATTCTTTTCATGCACGCAAGCTCATAATTATTATGATGTTGTTCAGTATCCGAGATTCAAGAAAACATAAAAGTAGTCAGATTATCTATGGAATGCATGGCGGATTCAACTCGAAGAGTGTCTCCCTATAAACCCCTGCATATGCAAAGTTCACACCCCCAATCGTGTTGACCAGACCACACACAGAAATACAAACCTCTTATGTCTCTATAACAGGCAGACACACATTTCAAAACTGAAGTAGGAACATTAGAATCATATCAAATTCGTATTTGAACAAATAAACTAAGGAATTATGAGTGGCATAATGTTTAGCTTTAAGGAGTGCTGGTAGTGCGACACAAAGCAAGTAGGCAGATTGTATTCCATGTAAAAGATCATAGTCTATGTAAAAGGTGGAAATGACACTTTCCTTCTATACAATGCAGTGTTCGTTGCCCAGACATGATGGAAGAGATCACACAGAGAAATACTATTCACTCATGTCTGCGGTTCCAGTATTTTGAAACAGGGTGGTCCACCCTAAAAGAATATTGACAACAAATATGACAAGGCAAGCATAGATGTAGTGAATCAATCATTACTTGTGAGCTTACTAGGACAAGTATGCAGAATTGTAACTGCAGTAAGAGATCATCCAGAATCTGAATCAAGAAGTTGGTCTAGCACTTATTGTTTGCAACTAATCAACGTGAATAATTGGATACCATATAGAATGAGTAAGAAAGACAAGTAAAGTTGTCAACAAACCTGGCCTGCACTACGACCAATAATCCAAAATGACTAGTGTCTGTTCCTAGGGCCGGAATTTTGAAACCTTGTGAACTTTACAAGTACTAAAGATTATTGAAATACATTTGAACCATTAAGTGTAGGTAGCACTCAATACACAACAAAACCTAATGACAGTCCTACCTAATGAGTAATGAATCAAATAGAAAATGGGTGATGAGGAGTGGCTGCTGAGTGTTGATGACGTATCTCAGGATAAATCGGGTTGGCTTAGTGGCTGCTGCACGCCTGAGCCCTGAAAGTACTGGGAAGGTAGGCACGGCGGCGCGCCCGGGCAGTGGTGACGTGATACGTCTCCAACGTATCTATATTTTTTTATTGTTCCATGCTGTTATATTATCATTCTTGGATGGTTTATAGTCATTTTATATCTTTTTTTGGTACTAACCTATTGACATAGTGCCCAGTGCCAGTTGTTGTTTTCTGCATGTT
This sequence comes from Triticum aestivum, assembly GCF_018294505.1. Classification (NCBI taxonomy): domain Eukaryota; kingdom Viridiplantae; phylum Streptophyta; class Magnoliopsida; order Poales; family Poaceae; genus Triticum; species Triticum aestivum. The sequence continues at coordinate 2,541 of NW_025240916.1, forward strand.
TTTACATCACAGGAAATCAATACCAAATAGAGTCCAAACACAGCAAAACTTTTTGTGTATTTTTTCGGGCCAAAAGACATCCAGTGGGCTAGGAACGCACCTCATGGGAGCTTCGAGGGGAGCACAACCCACTAGGGCACGCCTGGGGGCCCAGGCACGCCCCCATGGGTTGTGCCCTCCTCGTTGGCCTCCCGCACCGCCTCTTTGCTCTATAAATACTCCAATATTCCAGAAACCCTAGGGGAGTCGACAAAAATCAATTCCAGCTGTCGCAGAGTCCAGAACCACCAGATCCAATCTAGACACCATCATGGAGGGGTTCACCACTTCCATTGGTGCCTCTACGATGATGCATTAGGAGTTCTTTGTAGACTTCGAGTCCGTAATTAGTAGCTAGATGGCTTCCTCTCTCTCTTTTGATTATCAATACAATGGTCTCTTGGAGATCCCTGTGATGTAAGCCTTTGTGCGCTGTTTGGGATCCGATGAACTTTGAGTTTATGATCAGATCTATGTTTTTATCCATGAAAGTTATTTGATTCTTCTTTGATCTCTGATATGCATCATTGATTAGAGCCTCATATTTCTTCTTTGATATTTGTGTTTTGTTTGGCCAACTTGATCTATTTATCATGCAATGGGAAGAGGTGCTTTGTGATGGGTTCGATCTTACGGTGCTTGATCCCAATGACAGAAGGAGAAACGACACGTATATATCATTGCTATTAAGGATAACAAGATGGGGTCTATTTCTACATAAATAGATCTTGTCTACATCATGTCATCGTTCTTATTGCATTACTCTGTTTTTCCATGAACTTAATACACTAGATGCATGTTGGATAGCGGTCGATGTGTGGAGTAATAGTAGTAGATGCTGGTAGGAGTCGGTCTACTAATCTTGGACGTGATGCCTATATAAT
>NW_025240917.1:0-2039 GCF_018294505.1 Triticum aestivum
GGTGGTATGTTAACGTCAGGGTATGTGCCTGAGGTTCTCCTTCTTAGGTTGAGGTAGCAAATTATGTCGTGTGTGTCCTTTGTCGGGGCGGTCGAGTCCATATTCCTCGGTGGTCAGGACCTTGGTCCATCTGTCCACGCGCAAATCTTGGTTAGCTTTGAGCTATTGTTGCTTCCTTTGCAGGCTCCTCGCAGTGGCCATAAGTCGTCGCTTGAAGCGAATTTGTTCCACGGGATCCTCAGGTATGCCGAATTCGGCATCGTCGAGGCTTACCTCGTCTTCGGAGGGGGGCATATAGTTGTTCCTCTCCAAGTATCCGACCGTGCCCAGTCCGGCCTGCTTGAAGGCAGGCTGATCAGGGTTGTATTCATCTTTGGCACCATCCGGATTGTTTTTGTCTCCTGTGCCCGTATTGTTGTGGCGGGGCTTGGAGCGGCGTTGACGACGCCCATGCTTTGCTTTCTTCCCTGAGGGGTTATCCTCCATTGCCTCGTCGCCATTGGTTTCCTTCGGAGTGCCCACCATATATATATCCTATGAGGAGGTGGCTGTCCACCACCCTGTGAGCGGTGGTTCCTGTTCTTCTCCTGCATTGTCATCCATACCGTCGACGTCTTCGGAGTTGAAGTCAAGCACATCAATTAAATCATCGACCCTGGCAATGAAGTGAGTGGTGGGTGGGCAACGAATTCCTTCATCGCCTGCTTCCCACTCGAGCCGGACATAGTTCGGCCAAGAGTCTCCTGACAAAGAGAGAGACTTTAACGAGTTCAGCACGTCGCCAAAGGGAGAGTGCTGGAAGATATCCGCATCGGTGAACTCCATTACAGGAGCCGAACCAGGTTCGGCGGGCTCAGCAGCGCGGACTGGAACCTACAGCCGGATACGAGTCCGGGGGTCCGGTGTCACAAGCGTATTTGGGGGAGAAGCCTGTGTTCGGCTCTACCACCGATGAGTGTGCGGCCCACGGGGCGGGGTCCATCCACCCGTCCTTGGGCAACGTAGTCTATTCCGGATTTAGGTTCAGGGCTACTGCAGGGGTGACATCCCGAGCATTGTCCGACAGCAGGTCTAAGCCGTGCTCATCGTGATTGTTCGGTGCTCCTGGCGCAGGCCCAAACCCGTTGAAGATCAAGTCTCTGTGGATACCGGCCATGTAATTTAGGTTTCCGAGCCTGATCTGGTGACCAGGGGCGTAGCTGTCGATCTGCTCCTGCTGGCCAAGCGAATTGGCCCGTAGTGCGAAGCCGCCAAACACGAAGATCTGTCCGGGGAGAAAACTCTCACCCTGGACCGTGCTATTGATGATTGAAGGAGCCATAAAGCCTTGCATCAACGACACAGAGGAACTCTCAATGAAAGCACCAATGTCGGTGTTAAAACCGGCGGATCTCGGGTAGGGGGTCCCGATCTGTGCGTCTTAGGCTAATAGTAACAGGAGACAAGGGACACAATGTTTACCTAGGTTCGGGCCCTCTCGATGGAGGTAAAACCCTAGTTCCTGCTTGATTGATATTGATGATATGAGTAGTACAAGAGTTGATCTACCACGAGATTGTAGAGGCTAAACCGTAGAAGCTAGCCAATTATGATTATGATTGTGATCGTCCCTCTAAGGACCAACCTCTCCGGTTTATATAGACACCGGAGAGGGCTAGGGTTTACATGAAGTCGGTTACAAAGAAGGAAATATAATATCCGGATTGCCAAGCTTGTCTTCCACGCAAAGGAGAGTCCCATCCGGACACGGGACGGAGTCTTGAGTCTTGTATCTTCATGCTCCAACAGTCCGGACAAAGTGTATAATCCGGCTATCCGGATACCCCCTAATCCAGGACTCCCTTAGGGAGTATGGCATATATTGTTACCTTCGGCCAGGCCATGGCTATCTGGGGACAACGACTAGAGAAGAGGCGGCGGGATGGGAATGAATGCAGCTACTGTTTGGGTTCACCGTCCGGCTTAAATAAATGCGCACCATCACATGTACCCGCGGGTGCACAAATTGTAACATACGGGTATGCTTAAGGGGGCGTGAC
>NW_025240917.1:2049-3463 GCF_018294505.1 Triticum aestivum
GGGTAATTAACTACGTATGGAGACATAGGAGACCTTGGACGTGCATGTGCGAGAGTTATACATGTATACGTGGGATGAGTGTGTGTGTGCGCGCGCATGATCGAGATAAAAGAAAGAAGACATAAGTCATAAAATCAACAACATGGGAGAGACGGATCGGTATGACAATATGCATGCATGTGAGAGTGCAGGGAAGAAGGCCCGATAATTGAGGATGTGCTTTTGTCTTTAAGAGATAGTGGCGTGGGCTGGAGCATGCATCTATGGTGAGCAGAGGGAGCGAGACACAACGATTATGCAAAAGAGATCAACCTATAGATGCATGTATGGAGAGACATATATAGTGTGCGTGATAGGAAGCAAGAGAGCGTGCGAGAAAGAAATGTTGACGGAGAAACTACAGATAGATAGAGAGATAGAGATGCTAGCTAGAGGTACATCGGCTAGTTTGAGTGTTGGAGATGACCGCCGAGTGGTTCAGAGGGTGAAGTTATGTGTGTGTGAGAGAAAGATAAAAAGAGGGCACATGACTGCATGTAGAGAGAAACATATATAGTGTGCGTGATAGGAAGCAGGAGTGAGGGCGAAAAACAAGGTTGATGGAGAAACAGATAAATAGAAAGATAAAGATGCTAGCTAGTGTGTGTGTTAGAGATAAGAGTCGAGTGGATCAGAAGGCTGTGTTATGTGTGTATCTGAAAGAGATGGAGAGAGGGTGCATGTGAGTCACATACAAACAAATATCAGAGAGAAATGAGATCTCGAGAGATGGAGTTTTGTGTTTGAGAGAGAGAAAGATATTTCACAACGAGAGTGATAGCTAGAGAGACATATCAGGGAACACGTGATATCTCTAGGGAGATAGAGCGTGTGTGAGCGACATACAAGATAATGATGGAGAAAGAGACAAACTTTGTGTTCATGTGTGAGAAAGAAATATTTAAGAGGAAGATTCATAGCTTCTCGTACCTAAGGAGTGCAAGACATCTCTGTGTGAGAGAGGGTGTGCGAGCACTACAAAAAAATACACTTCCGTGATGATCCATGTTTGTCACAGTATGTCGCGTTTTTTGTCATGCATGTACATCCATGACGATTTTATGACAGAATCAAGATAGTCATACCCGTGCTGTCGTAGAAGTGTTCCATGACATTACCAAAATTATCATCACGGAAGTGTCCACTTCCATGATGATAAATCGCGCGTCACAGAAGTGCTTTCGTCAAGGGTGACCGACACGTGGCATCCACCGTAACGGAACGCCGTTAAGCTATCGGGTCGGGTTTTGGATCCGATAACCCGTTAATAGCCCCGACCAATGGGGATTTTCCACGTGTAAAATCATCATTGGCTGGAGGAAACACGTGTCGGCTCATCGTTGGGACAGATGTCATCCACTCATTGGACAGAAGG
>NW_025240918.1:0-3462 GCF_018294505.1 Triticum aestivum
ACATGGCTACTACCTCAATCCGGAATATTGTGCATGATTAGGTACCAAGAGGACCCTCCCGAGGAGGCACGTGAAGATGGTCAAGACCCCAAGTCCGTGGAAGAAGAGAACCAATGGAAGAAGACAAGGACAGCCTCCAGGCACCGGACATCCGGCCAAGACCCCGGACATCCGACCCCTGGAGATCCACAAGGCCAAGCATCTGCAGAAGAAGCTACAGGGACCGGACATCCGGCGTCCAGCCCGGACATCCGGCCCCCACCGGAAATCCGGCCTAAATCCCGGACATCCGGCACCGGCGTCCAGGGAGCATAGAAGCTTGCCCCGTCAGGCCGGACATCCGGCGCCTCCCGAGGCAGCGGACATCCGGCCCCTCCGGGCGGACATCCGGTGTCGCCCATCTAGAGAGCAGAACAGCCATCTGCACCAACCCGGACATCCGACCCCTCCAGCCCGGACATCCGGCACCTCGTGAGCGCCCGGACATCCGGCCCGTCGCCTGAACATCCGGCGCCCTCTGCTTGCGCGCAGCTCCTTTGGGCCGAGACCCATGTACCCCTTCGCCCTTTGACTATATATACTCCCTCATCCCGTACTTTTAGGGTTAGCATTGGTTTAGCTCATATTTGTGTGAGAGCCTTGCTCATCCACTTGGATACTTCTCCTCGGAGTTCACGACCTCTTCGGAGAAGATCCCCCAAGCGGATTCAAGACCCCTTTCTAGGGAAGACCATCAGGACCTCCTCACGGAGAAGAACGGTTCCTTTGTATCCTTACCTTTGTTGATTGTGGATCATGAGTTACTCTTTGTTTTCGGTGATCTAGCACTTGTGTGATTGATTCCTTGTCGGTATAGTGATTCTCTCTCATTTTCCCCGTGTTTCCCCTTTGTGCTTCCGCGTGTTCTTCGTGATTCCCCGTAGGATCCACTCCAAACATGAAAGATCGTCACCATAGAATTCCGCCCTACATCACAAGCTATGCATTCCAGCTAGCTCCGTTCATCTTTTGTTGTTGCAGGAGGCGCATGGAGGAGGACTAATGGGACACATTGGCATGAAAAAGACGAAGGACGTACTTGTTACACATTTCTTTTGGCCAAAGATGAGACGGGATGTTGAGCGCTTTGTTGCTCGCTACACTACATGTGAAAAAGCTAAGTCATGACTCAATCCTCATGGTTATATATGCCTTTGCCTGTACCTAGTGTTCCTTGGGAGGATATATCTATGTATTTTGTTTTAGGTTTACCTCGAACGAAGAAGGGGAGGGATAGCATATTTGTTGTCGTGGATAGATTCTCGAAAATGGCACACTTTATACCATGTCATAAAAGCGATGATGCTGTTAATGTTGCTGATTTGTTCTTCCGTGGAATTATTCGCTTGCATGGTGTGCCAAATACTATTGTTTCAGATCGTGATACTAAATTTCTTAGCCACTTTTGGAGATGTTTATGGGCTAAGTTGGGGATTAAACTACTTTTTAGTACTACTTGTCACCCCCAAAGTAATGGACAAACAAAAGTAGTCAATAGAACATTGTCTACTATGCTTAGGGCTGTTTTGAAGAATAATAAGAAAATGTAGGAAGAATGGTTGCCTCATATTGAATTTTCTTATAATCGTTCATTGCATTCTACTACTAAGATGTGCCCTTTTGAAATTGTGTATGGTTTCCTACCTCGTGCACCTATTGATTTGTTGCCTCTTCCATTTTCGGAGAAGGTTAATTTTGATGCTAAACAACGTGCTTAATTGATTTTAAAAATGCATGAGTTAACTAAGGAAAACATTGAGTGTATGAATGCTAAATATAAACTTGCTGGAGATAAGGGTAGAAAACATGTTGTGTTTGCACCTGGAGATCTTGTTTGGTTACATTTGCGTAAGGATAGATTTCCTAATTTGTGCAAATCAAAGCTAATGCCACGTGCTGATGGTCCTTTTAAGGTGTTAGAGAAAATAAATGATAATGCATATAAACTTGAGCTGCCTGCAGATTTTGGGGTTAGTACCACTTTTAACATTGCAGATTTGAAGCCTTATTTGGGTGAGGAAGATGAGCTTCCGTCGAGGACGACTTCATTTCAAGAACGGGAGGATGATGAGGACATCAATACCATTGTTACACCCACAACCCCTGTTGCTATACATACTGAACCAATTACTAGAGCTCGCGCACGCCAATTAAATTATTAGGTACTTTCGTTTCTTGGTAATGATTATAATGTTCATGAGAATATGATGCTGCCTAAATTGGATACATTTGTTTTGCTTACAAAAGAAGGGCCTAGCTTGGAGAAGGATGAACATTGGAGCAAGAGCAAGCATGGAGATGATGGCATGCGCAAGGGGAACAAGAACAGAGTTACCAGTGATGATTTCAGGACTTTGAAGCCACAATAATGGGTGCATGAAGCCTTGGACGAAATATAAAAGATGCCACTTCATAAATTTCATCCCGAGGCTATTCTAGGTGATGCGTCACCTTATTATTGGGCCAGGCCCATGTAATTTTGAAATAGATAACTATAGGCTATTTTCAGAGTCCGTATGTGTGGGGAAACAAGAGATAGGGTTGATTTTGGACCCCTCCACCAAGGGCCACGAAATCCCCCCCCCCCTTTTTCCTCCATATATACAGCCCTTAGGGCACCGTTTAGACTTTGGGGGGTTTTGTTTAGACTAAAGTTCGCCATAGCTGCAACTTCGCGTACTTCGTTTGTGTTCAACGACCAGACAAAGGCGTCACAGAACCCCACCTTGATTAATAAAGCTTTCATCTTATATTCGCAATATCCAGATTGCAATCTCAGTTTCTTGCTGGTTCTTCGTTTGCTCGCAGGAAACAGACCCTCGTGGTCAGGTTGATCGTGCTCCGGCGTGGTCAATAACCTCTCGGAGTTGGTTTAGCTATTGCCAAGGTGCGACGTCCTCGCACGTTCGTAGTCGGATCGTCAAAGTCTATTTCCACCAAAGCGATATCCATCATCTCATCGAAAGACGGGACATCTTTGCCTGTATCTGTAATGGTAACAGTGGCAAAAGTAAAGATAATAGTTTTGTAGTGATTGTAACAGTAGAAATGGAAAAGTAAATAAACAAAACACAAGATGTGAAAAGCTCGTAGGCATTGGATCAGTGATGGATAATTATGTCGGATGCGATTCCTCATGTAATAGCTATAACATAGGGTGACATAGTGATAGAGGCGGAGGTGTCCCGTCTTTCGATGAGATGGTGGATTTCGCTTTGGTGGAAGTCGACTTTGACGATCCGACTACGAACGTGCGAGGACGTCGCGCCTTAGCAATCGCTAAACCAACTCCGAGAGGTTATTGACCACGCCGGAGCACGATCAACCTGACCACGAGGGTCTGTTTCCTGCGAGCAAACGAAGAACAAGCAAGAAACTAAGATTGCAATCTGGATATTGCGAATATAAGATGAAAGCTTTATT
>NW_025240919.1:0-3462 GCF_018294505.1 Triticum aestivum
AATCGTGGAAATCACTCCGAGACCGCAAAATAGTGAGTAATAGTCCATGAAACGGGCTAGAATCCGCCAAAACTGCCATTGGTTATGACCGACACGTAAGCGCACCTTGGGGTTCATTAATCGTGGAAATCACTCCGGGACCCCAAAACAGGGAGTAATAGTCCATGAAACGGGCCAGAATCGGCCAAAACCGCGAGTGTTGATGACTCACACGTAAACGCACCGCAGGGTTCATTAATCGTAGAAATCACTCCCGGACCCCAAAGCAGTGAGTAATAGTCCATGAAACGGGCCAGAATCGGGCAGAACTGCCGGTGTTGATGACCGACACGTAAACGCACAGCAGGGTTCGTTAATCGTGGAAATCACTCCGAGACCCCAAAACAGTGACTGATAGTCCATGAAACGGGCCAGAATCGGCCAAAACTGCCAGTGTTGATGACCGACACGTAAACGCACCTTGGGGTTCAATAACTATGGAAATCGCCTCGGGACCCCAAAACGGTGAGTAATAATCCAAGAAACGGGCCAGAATTGGCCAAAACTGCGAGTGTTGATGAACGACACGTAAATGCACCCCAGGGCTTATTAATCGTGGAAATCACCCCGGAACCCCCAAACAGTGAATAATAGTCCATGAAACGGGCCAGAATCAGCCAAAACTGCGAGTGTTGATGACCGACACGTAAACGCACCCCAGGGTTTATTAATCGTGGAAATCACTCCCGAACCCCGAAGTAGTGAGTAATAGTCCATTAAACGGGCCAGAATCGACCAGAACTACCGGTGTTGATAACCGACACGTAAACGCAGCCCAGGGTTCGTTAATCATGGAAATCATTCCGAGACCCCAAAAAAGTGAGTAATAGTCCACGAAACGAGCCAGAATCGGCCAGAACTGTGGGTGTTGATGACCGACACGTAAGCGCACCTTGGGGTCCGTTAATCGTGGAAATCACTCCGGAACCCCAAAACAGTGAATAATAGTCCATGAAACGGGCCAGAATCGGCCAAAAATGCGAGTGTTGATGACTGACATGTAAACGCACCCCAGGGTCATTAATCGGGGAAATCGCTCCCGAACTCCAAAGCAGTGAGTAATAGTCCATGAAACGGGCCAGAATCGGCCAGAACTGCCGGTGTTGATGACCGACACGTGAACGCACACCAGGGTTCGTTAATCGTGGAAATCACTCCGGGACCCCAAAACAGTGAGTGATAGTCCATGAAACGGGCCAGAATCGGACAAAACTGCCAGTGTTGATGACCGACACGTAAGCGCGCCTTGGGGTTCAATAACTATGGAAATCGCTTTGGGACCCCAAAACGGTGACTAATAATCCAAGAAACAGGCCAGAATTGGCCAAAACTACGAGTGTTGATGACCGCACGTAAACGCACCCCAGGGTTCATTAATCGTGGAAATCACTCCGGGACCCCAAAACAGTGAGTAATAGTCCATGAAATGGGCCAGAATCGGCCAAAACAGCCAGTGTTGATGATCGACAATTAATCGCACCTTCAGGTTCATTAATCATGGAAATTGCTTTGGGGCCCCAAAGCAGTGAGTTATAGTCCATGAAACGGGCCAGAATCGGCCAGAACTGCGAGTGTTGATGACCGACACGTAAACGCACCCCAGGGTTCTTAATTCTGGAAATAACTCCGAGACCCCAAAATAGTGAGTAATAGTCCATGAAACGGGCCAGAATAGGCCAAAACTGCGAGTGTTGATGACCGACACGTAAACGCACCCGAGGGTTCGTTAATCATGGAAATCACTTCGGGAGCCCAAAACAGTGAATAATAGTCAATGAAACGGGCCAGAACTACCGGTGTTGATAACCGACACGTAAACGCACCCTGGGGTTTGTAATCATGGAAATCACTTCAGGACCCCAAAACAGTGAGTGATAGTCCATGAAACGGGCCAGAATCGGCCAAAACTGCCAGTGTTGATGACCGACACGTCAGCGCACCTTGGGGTTCAATAACTATGGAAATCGCTTCGGGACACCAAAACGGTGAGTAATAATCCAAGAAACGGGCAAGAATTGGCCAAAACTATGAGTGCTGATGACCGACAAGTAAACGCACCCCAGGGTTCATTAATCGTGGAAATCACTCCGGGACCCAAAAACAATGAGTAATAGTCCATGAAACGGGCCAGAATCGACCAAAACTGTGAGTGTTGATGACCGACAATTAAGCGCACCTTGGGGTTCAATAACTGTGGAAATCGCTTCAGGGCCCCAAAGAAGTGAGTAATAGTCCATGAAACGGGCCAGAATCGGCTAGAACTGCCGGTGTTGATGAACGACACGTAAACGCACCCTAGGGTTCGTTAATCGTGGAAATCACTCCGAGACCGCAAAATAGTGAGTAATAGTCCATGAAACGGGCTAGAATCAGCCAAAACTGCCATTGGTTATGACCGACACGTAAGCGCACCTTGGGGTTCATTAATCGTGGAAATCACTCCGGGACCCCAAAACAGGGAGTAATAGTCCATGAAACGGGCCAGAATCGGCCAAAACTGCGAGTGTTGATGACTGACACGTAAACGCACCGCAGGGTTCATTAATCGTAGAAATCACTCCCGGACCCCAAAGCAGTGAGTAATAGTCCATGAAACGGGCCAGAATCGGGCAGAACTGCCGGTGTTGATGACCGACACGTAAACGCACACCAGGGTTCGTTAATCGTGGAAATCACTCCGAGACCCCAAAACAGTGACTGATAGTCCATGAAACGGGCCAGAATCGGCCAAAACTGCCAGTGTTGATGACCGACACGTAAACGCACCTTGGGGTTCAATAACTATGGAAATCGCCTCGGGACCCCAAAACGGTGAGTAATAATCCAAGAAACGGGCCAGAATTGGCCAAAACTGCGAGTGTTGATGAACGACACGTAAATGCACCCCAGGGCTTATTAATCATGGAAATCACCCCGGAACCCCCAAACAGTGAATAATAGTCCATGAAACGGGCCAGAATCAGCCAAAACTGCGAGTGTTGATGACCGACACGTAAACGCACCCCAGGGATTATTAATCGTGGAAATCACTCCCGAACCCCGAAGTAGTGAGTAATAGTCCATTAAACGGGCCAGAATCGACCAGAACTACCGGTGTTGATAACCGACACGTAAACGCAGCCCAGGGTTCGTTAATCATGGAAATCATTCCGAGACCCCAAAAAAGTGAGTAATAGTCCACGAAACGAGCCAGAATCGGCAAGAACTGTGGGTGTTGATGACCGACACGTAAGCGCATCTTGGGGTCCGTTAATCGTGGAAATCACTCCGGAACCCCAAAACAGTGAATAATAGTCCATGAAACGGGCCAGAATCGGCCAAAAATGCGAGTGTTGATGACTGACATGTAAACGCACCCCAGGGTCATCAATCGGGGAAATCGCTCCCGAACTCCAAAGCAGTGAGTAATAGTCCATGAAACGG
>NW_025240920.1:0-680 GCF_018294505.1 Triticum aestivum
CCACATAGCATGTGCAAGAAAGTAGAGAGCCTTACGGCAAAAACTGGATGCACTTCGTGTACAAAACGTTCAATCTCATTCGAAGTATAAGGGTTTCACACAGAAACTCGTCTGTTACAAAGGGATTTCATTTTCTTGATCTTATTTGAACTCCATAGTTTTTCTGTGTTCAAAATGAACCATTCAAAGCCCCATCATCAATTTTCTGCGCTTTCTGACTTCATTTGTTATTTTTCATGCATTTACAGATTTTTTTGAGCTATAAGACCCTGAAATTGAAAAGCACAACAAATGAACTCTGAAAAGGTTGAAAGTTTGCATGGTGTCGTCATTTCACCCACATCGCATGTGCAAGAAAGTAGAGAGGCTTAAGGCAAAAACTGGATGCACTTCGTGTACAAAACAGACAATCTCATTCGAAGTATCAGGGTTTCACACGGAAACTCGTATGTTACAAAGGGATTTCATTTTATTGATCTTATTTGAACTCCATAGTTTTTCTGTGTTAAAAATGCACCATTCAAAGGCACATCATCAATTTTCAACCCTTTCTGTCTTCATTTGTTATTTCTCATGCATTTACTGAGTTTTTTGAGCTATATGACCCTGAAATTGAAAAGCACTACAAATGAACTCTGAAAAGGTTGAAAGTTGGCACGGTGTCATCATTTCACCCACAT
>NW_025240920.1:690-1593 GCF_018294505.1 Triticum aestivum
CAATCTCATTCGAAGTATCAGGGTTTCACACGGAAACTCGTATATTACAAAGGGATTTCATTTTATTGATCTTATTTGAACTCCATAGTTTTTCTGTGTTCAAAATGCACCATTCAAAGCCACATCATCAATTTTCAACCCTTTCTGACTCCATTTGTTATTTTTCATGCATTTACTGAGTTTTTTGAGCTATAAGACCCTGAAATTGAAAAGCACTACAAATGAACTCTGAAAAGGTTGAAAGTTGGCACGGTGTCATCATTTCACCCACATAGCATGTGCAAGAAAGTAGAGAGGCTTACGGCAAAAACTAGATGCACTTCGTGTACAAAACGGACAATCTCATTCGAAGTATCAGGGTTTCACACGGAAACTCGTCTGTTACAAAGGGATTTCATTTTCTTGAACTTATTTGAAGTCCTAGTTTTTCTGTGTTCAAAATGCACCATTCAAAGCCACATCATCGATTTTCAACCCTTTCTGACTTCATTTGTTATTTTTCATGCATTTACTGATTTTTTGAGCTATAAGACCCTGAAATTGAAAAAACCACTACAAATGAACTCTGAAAAGGTTGAAAGTTGGCATGGTGTCATCATTTCACCCACATAGCATGTGCAAGAAAGTAGAGAGGCTTACGGCAAAAACTGGATGCACTTCGTGTACAAAACGGACAATCTCATTCGAAGTATCAGGGTTTCACACGGAAACTCGTTTGTTACAAAGGGATTTCATTTTCTTGAACTTATTTGAACTCCATAGTTTTTCTGTGTTCAAAATACACCATTCAAAGCCACATCATCAATTTTCAACCCTTTCTGACTTCATTTGTTATTTTTCATGCATTTACTGATTTTTTTGAGCTATAAGACCCAGAAATTGAAAAGCCTACAAATGAACTCT
>NW_025240920.1:1603-2771 GCF_018294505.1 Triticum aestivum
CACGGAAACTCGTCTGTAACAAAGGGATTTCATTTTCTTGAACTTATTTGAACTCCTAGTTTTTCTGTGTTCAAAATGCACCATTCAAAGCCACATCATCGATTTTCAACCCTTTCTGACTTCATTTGTTATTTTTCATGCATTTACTGATTTTTTTGAGCTATAAGACCCTGAAATTGAAAAAACCACTACAAATGAACTCTGAAAAGGTTGAAAGTTGGCATGGTGTCATCATTTCACCCACATAGCATGTGCAAGAAAGTAGAGAGGCTTACGGCAAAAACTGGATGCACTTCGTGTACAAAACGGACAATCTCATTCGAAGTATCAGGGTTTCACACGGAAACTCGTTTGTTACAAAGGGATTTCATTTTCTTGAACTTATTTGAACTCCATAGTTTTTCTGTGTTCAAAATACACCATTCAAAGCCACATCATCAATTTTCAACCCTTTCTGACTTCATTTGTTATTTTTCATGCATTTACTGATTTTTTTGAGCTATAAGACCCAGAAATTGAAAAGCCTACAAATGAACTCTGAAAAGGCTAAAAGTTTGCATGGTGTCATCATTTCACCCACATAGCATGTGCAAGAAAGTAGAGAGGCTTAAGGCAAAAACTGGATGCACTTCGTGTACAAAACAGACAATCTCATTCGAAGTATCAGGGTTTTATATGGAAACTCGTCTGTTACAAAGGGATTTCATTTTCTTGAACTTATTTGAACTCCATAGTTTTTCTGTGTTCAAAATGCACCATTCAAAGGCACATCATAAATTTTCTACCCTTTTTGTCTTCATTTGTTATTTTTCATGCATTTACTGATTTTTTTGAGCTATCAGACCCTGAAATTGAGAAGCACTACAAATGAACTCTGAAAAGGTTAAAAGTTGGCATGGTGTCATCATTTCACCCACATAGCATGTGCAAGAAAGTAGAGAGGCTTCCGGCAAAAACTGGATGCACTTCGTGTACAAAACGGACAATCTCATTCGAAGTATCAGGGTTTCACACGGAAACTCGTCTGTTACAAAGGGATTTCATTTTATTGATCTTCTTTGAACTCCATAGTTTTTCTGCGTTCAAAATGCACCATTCAAAGCCACATCATCAATTTTCAACCCTTTCTGACTTCATTTGTTATTTTTCATGCATTTACTGATTTTTT
>NW_025240920.1:2781-3461 GCF_018294505.1 Triticum aestivum
CGAAGTATCAGGGTTTCACACGAAAACTCGTCTGTTACAAAGGGATTTCATTTTCTTGAACTTATTTGAACTCCATAGTTTTTCTGTGTTAAAATGCACCATTCAAAAGCACATCATCAATTTTCTACCCTTTCTGTCTTCATTTCTTATTTTTCATGCATTTACTGATTTTTTGAGCTATAAGACCCTGAAATTTAAAAGCACTACAAATGAACTCTGAAAAGGTAGAAACTTGGCATGGTGTCATCATTTCACCCACATAGCATGTGCAAGAAAGTAGAGAGGCTTACGGCAAAAACAGGATGCACTTCGTGTACAAAACGGACAATCTCATTCGAAGTATCAGGGTTTCACACGGAAACTCGTCTGTTACAAAGGGATTTCATTTTCTTGAACTTATTTGAACTCCATAGTTTTTCTGTGTTAAAAATGCACCATTCAAAGGCACATCATCAATTTTCAACCCTTTCTGTCTTCATTTGTTATTTTTCATGCATTTACAGATTTTTTTGAGCTATACGACCCTGAAATTGAAAAGCACTACAAATGAACTCTGAAAAGGTTGAAAGTTCGCATGGTGTCATCATTTCACCCACATAGCATGTGCAAGATAGTAGAGAGGCTTACGGCAAAAACTGGATGCACTTCGTGTACAAAACGGACAATCTCATTCGAAGTAT
>NW_025240921.1:0-3461 GCF_018294505.1 Triticum aestivum
GGTTTTATGCGTTGATGTTATATGCACGAGTAGAACACAAGTGAGTTGTGAGCGATACTAGTCATACTGCTTACCAGCATGTCATACTTTGCTTCAGCGGTATTGTTGGATGAAGCGGCCCGGACCGACATTACGCATATGCTTACGCGAGACTGGTTTTACCACCGTGCTTTGCACACAGGTGACTAGCGGGTGTCTGTTTCTCCAACTTTAGTTGAACCGAGTGTGGCTATGCCTGGTCCTTGCGAAGGTTAAAACAACACTAACTTGACGAACTATCATCGTGGTTTTGATGCGTAGGTAAGAACGGTTCTTGCTCAGCCCGTAGCAGCCACGTAAAATTTGCAACAACAAAGTAGAGGATGTCTAACTTGTTTTTGCAGGGCATGTTGTGATGTGATATGGTCAAGACGTGATTCTATATTTTATTGTATGAGATGATCATGTTTTGTAACCAAGTTATCGGCAACTGGCAGGAGCCATATGGTTGTCGCTTTATTGTATGAAATGCAATCGCCCTGTAATTGCTTTACTTTATCACTAAGCGGTAGCGATAGTCATAGAAGCAATAATTGGCGAGATGACAACGATGCTACGACGGAGATCAAGGTGTCGCGCCGGTGACAATGGTGATCATGACGGTGCTTCAGAGATGGAGATCACAAGCACAAGATGATGCTGGCCATATCATATCACTTATATTGATTGCATGTGATGTTTATCTTTTATGCATCTTACCTTGCTTTGATTGACGGTAGCATTATAAGATGATCTCTCACTAAATTTCAAGATAAAAGTGTTCTCCTTGAGTATGCACCGTTGCCAAAGTTCGTCGTGCCCAGACACCACGTGATGATCGGGTGTGATAAGCTCTACGTCCATCTACAACGGGTGCAAGCCAGTTTTGCACACGCAGAATACTCAGGTTAAACTTGACGAGCCTAGCATATGCAGATATGGCCTCGGAACACTGAGACCGAAAGGTCGAGCGTGAATCATATAGTAGAAATGGTGAACATAGTGATGTTCACCATTGAAAACTACTCCATTTCACATGATGATCGGTTATGGTGATCACTTAGATGATTAGAGAGATGTCTATCTAAGTTGGAGTTCTTAAGTAATATGATTAATTGAACTTAAATTTATCATGAACTTAGTACCTGATAGTATTTTGCTTGTCTATGTTTGTTATAGACAGATGACTCGTACTGTTGTTCCGTTGAATTTTAATGCATTCCTTGAGAAAGCAAAGTTGAAAGATGATGGTAGAAATTACACGGACTGGGTCCGTAACTTGAGGATTATCCTCATTGCTGCATAGAAGAATTACGTCCTAGAAGCACTGCTGGGTGCCAAACCTGCTGCAGGCGCAACACTAGATGTTGTGAACGTCTGGCAGAGCAAAGTTGATGCCTACTCGATAGTTCAGTGTGCCATGCTTTACGGCTTAGAACCGGAACTTCAACGACGTTTTGAACATCATGGAGCATATGAGATGTTCCAGGAGGTGAAGTTAATATTTCAAGCAAATGCCCGGACTGAGAGATATGAAGTCTCCAATAAGTTCTATAGCTGCAAGATGGAGGAGAATAGTTATGTCAGTGAGCATATACTCAGAATGTCTGGGTATAACAATCACTTGATTCAACTGGGAGTTAATCTTCCGGATGATAGCGTCATTGACAGTATTCTTCAATCACTGCCACCAAGCTACAAGAGCTTTGTGATGAACTATAATATGCAAGGGATGGAAAAGACAATTCCCGAGCTCTTCGCAATGCTAAAAGCTACGGAGGTAGAAATCAAGAAGGAGCATCAAGTGTTGATGGTCAATAAGACCGCCAGTTTCAAGAAAAAGGGCAAAGGGAAAAAGAAGGGGAACTTCAAGAAGAACAGCAAACAAGTTGCTTCTCAGGAGAAGAAACCCAAGTCTGGACCTAAGCCTGAGACTGAGTGCTTCTACTGCAAGCAGACTGGTCACTGGAAGCGGAACTGCCCCAAGTATTTGGCGGATAAGAAAGATGGCAAGGTGAACAAAGGTATATGTGATATACATGTTATTGATGTGTACCTTACCAGAGCTCGCAGTAGCACCTGGGTATTTGATATTGGTTCTATTGCTAATATTTGCAACTCGAAACAGGGACTACAGATTAAGCGGACACTGGCTAAGGACGAGGTGACAATGCGCGTGGGAAATGGTTCCAAAGTCGATGTGATCGCCGTCGGCACGCTACCTCTACATCTACCTTCGAGATTAGTTTTAGACCTAAATAATTGTTATTTGGTGCCAGCATTGAGCATGAACATTATATCTATATCTTGTTTGATGCGAGACGATTATTCATTTAAATCTGAGAATAATGGTTGTTCTATTTATATGAGTAATATCTTTTATGGTCATGCACCTTTAAAGAGTGGTCTATTTTTGATGAATCTCGATAGTAGTGATACACATATTCATAATGTTGAAGCCAAAAGTTGCAGAGTTGATAATGATAGTGCAACTTATTTGTGGCACTGCCGTTTAGGTCATATTGGTGTAAAGCGCATGAAGAAACTCCATACTGATGGACTTTTGGAATCACTTGATTATGAATCACTTGGTACTTGTGAACCATGCCTCATGGGCAAGATGACTAAAACACCGTTCTCAGGTACTATGGAGAGAGCAACTGATTTGTTGGAAATCATACATACTGATGTATGTGGTCCAATGAATGTTGAGGCTCGTGGCGGATATCGTTATTTTCTCACCTTCACAGATGATTTGAGCAGATATGGATATATCTACTTAATGAAACATTTGAAAAGTTCAAAGAGTTTCAGAGTGAAGATGAAAATCATCGTAACAAGAAAATAAAGTTTCTACGATCTGATCGTGGAGGAGAATATTTGAGTTACGATTTTGGTTTACATTTGAAGCAATTCGGAATAGTTTCGCAACTCACGCCACCCGGAACACCACAACGTAATGGTGTGTCCGAACGTCGTAATCGTACTTTACTAGATATGGTGCGATCTATGATGTCTCTTACCGATTTACCCGCTATCATTTTGGGGTTATGCTTTAGAGACGGCCGCATTCACGTTAAATAGGGCACCATCAAAATCCGTTGAGACAACGCCCTTATGAACTATGGTTTGGCAAGAAACCAAAGTTGTCATTTCTTAAAGTTTGGGGCTGCGATGATTATGAGAAAAAGCTTCAACCTGATAAGCTCAAACCCAAATCGGAGAAATGTGTCTTCATAGGATACCCAAAGGAAACTGTTGGGTACACCTTCTATCATAGATATGAATGCAAGACATTTGTTGCAAAGAATGGATCCTTTCTAGAGAAGGAGTTTCTCTCGAAAGAAGTGAGTGGGAGGAAAGTAGAACTTGATGAGGTAACTGTACCTGCTCCTTTATTGGAAAATAGTTCATCACAGAAACCAGTTCCTGTGACGACTACA
>NW_025240922.1:0-3460 GCF_018294505.1 Triticum aestivum
ACATGGCTACTACCTCAATCCGGAATATTGTGCATGATTAGGTACCAAGAGGACCCTCCCGAGGAGGCACGTGAAGATGGTCAAGACCCCAAGTCCGTGGAAGAAGAGAACCAATGGAAGAAGACAAGGACAGCCTCCAGGCACCGGACATCCGGCCAAGACCCCGGACATCCGACCCCTGGAGATCCACAAGGCCAAGCATCTGCAGAAGAAGCTACAGGGACCGGACATCCGGCGTCCAGCCCGGACATCCGGCCCCCACCGGAAATCCGGCCTAAATCCCGGACATCCGGCACCGGCGTCCAGGGAGCATAGAAGCTTGCCCCGTCAGGCCGGACATCCGGCGCCTCCCGAGGCAGCGGACATCCGGCCCCTCCGGGCGGACATCCGGTGTCGCCCATCTAGAGAGCAGAACAGCCATCTGCACCAACCCGGACATCCGACCCCTCCAGCCCGGACATCCGGCACCTCGTGAGCGCCCGGACATCCGGCCCGTCGCCTGAACATCCGGCGCCCTCTGCTTGCGCGCAGCTCCTTTGGGCCGAGACCCATGTACCCCTTCGCCCTTTGACTATATATACTCCCTCATCCCGTACTTTTAGGGTTAGCATTGGTTTAGCTCATATTTGTGTGAGAGCCTTGCTCATCCACTTGGATACTTCTCCTCGGAGTTCACGACCTCTTCGGAGAAGATCCCCCAAGCGGATTCAAGACCCCTTTCTAGGGAAGACCATCAGGACCTCCTCACGGAGAAGAACGGTTCCTTTGTATCCTTACCTTTGTTGATTGTGGATCATGAGTTACTCTTTGTTTTCGGTGATCTAGCACTTGTGTGATTGATTCCTTGTCGGTATAGTGATTCTCTCTCATTTTCCCCGTGTTTCCCCTTTGTGCTTCCGCGTGTTCTTCGTGATTCCCCGTAGGATCCACTCCAAACATGAAAGATCGTCACCATAGAATTCCGCCCTACATCACAAGCTATGCATTCCAGCTAGCTCCGTTCATCTTTTGTTGTTGCAGGAGGCGCATGGAGGAGGACTAATGGGACACATTGGCATGAAAAAGACGAAGGACGTACTTGTTACACATTTCTTTTGGCCAAAGATGAGACGGGATGTTGAGCGCTTTGTTGCTCGCTACACTACATGTGAAAAAGCTAAGTCATGACTCAATCCTCATGGTTATATATGCCTTTGCCTGTACCTAGTGTTCCTTGGGAGGATATATCTATGTATTTTGTTTTAGGTTTACCTCGAACGAAGAAGGGGAGGGATAGCATATTTGTTGTCGTGGATAGATTCTCGAAAATGGCACACTTTATACCATGTCATAAAAGCGATGATGCTGTTAATGTTGCTGATTTGTTCTTCCGTGGAATTATTCGCTTGCATGGTGTGCCAAATACTATTGTTTCAGATCGTGATACTAAATTTCTTAGCCACTTTTGGAGATGTTTATGGGCTAAGTTGGGGATTAAACTACTTTTTAGTACTACTTGTCACCCCCAAAGTAATGGACAAACAAAAGTAGTCAATAGAACATTGTCTACTATGCTTAGGGCTGTTTTGAAGAATAATAAGAAAATGTAGGAAGAATGGTTGCCTCATATTGAATTTTCTTATAATCGTTCATTGCATTCTACTACTAAGATGTGCCCTTTTGAAATTGTGTATGGTTTCCTACCTCGTGCACCTATTGATTTGTTGCCTCTTCCATTTTCGGAGAAGGTTAATTTTGATGCTAAACAACGTGCTTAATTGATTTTAAAAATGCATGAGTTAACTAAGGAAAACATTGAGTGTATGAATGCTAAATATAAACTTGCTGGAGATAAGGGTAGAAAACATGTTGTGTTTGCACCTGGAGATCTTGTTTGGTTACATTTGCGTAAGGATAGATTTCCTAATTTGTGCAAATCAAAGCTAATGCCACGTGCTGATGGTCCTTTTAAGGTGTTAGAGAAAATAAATGATAATGCATATAAACTTGAGCTGCCTGCAGATTTTGGGGTTAGTACCACTTTTAACATTGCAGATTTGAAGCCTTATTTGGGTGAGGAAGATGAGCTTCCGTCGAGGACGACTTCATTTCAAGAACGGGAGGATGATGAGGACATCAATACCATTGTTACACCCACAACCCCTGTTGCTATACATACTGAACCAATTACTAGAGCTCGCGCACGCCAATTAAATTACTAGGTACTTTCGTTTCTTGGTAATGATTATAATGTTCATGAGAATATGATGCTGCCTAAATTGGATACATTTGTTTTGCTTACAAAAGAAGGGCCTAGCTTGGAGAAGGATGAACATTGGAGCAAGAGCAAGCATGGAGATGATGGCATGCACAAGGGGAACAAGAACAGAGTTACCAGTGATGATTTCAGGACTTTGAAGCCACAATAATGGGTGCATGAAGCCTTGGACGAAATATAAAAGATGCCACTTCATAAATTTCATCCCGAGGCTATTCTAGGTGATGCGTCACCTTATTATTGGGCCAGGCCCATGTAATTTTGAAATAGATAACTATAGGCTATTTTCAGAGTCCGTATGTGTGGGGAAACAAGAGATAGGGTTGATTTTGGACCCCTCCACCAAGGGCCACGAAATCCCCCCCCCTTTTTCCTCCATATATACAGCCCTTAGGGCACCGTTTAGACTTTGGGGGGTTTTGTTTAGACTAAAGTTCGCCATAGCTGCAACTTCGCGTACTTCGTTTGTGTTCAACGACCAGACAAAGGCGTCACAGAACCCCACCTTGATTAATAAAGCTTTCATCTTATATTCGCAATATCCAGATTGCAATCTCAGTTTCTTGCTGGTTCTTCGTTTGCTCGCAGGAAACAGACCCTCGTGGTCAGGTTGATCGTGCTCCGGCGTGGTCAATAACCTCTCGGAGTTGGTTTAGCTATTGCCAAGGTGCGACGTCCTCGCACGTTCGTAGTCGGATCGTCAAAGTCTATTTCCACCAAAGCGATATCCATCATCTCATCGAAAGACGGGACATCTTTGCCTGTATCTGTAATGGTAACAGTGGCAAAAGTAAAGATAATAGTTTTGTAGTGATTGTAACAGTAGAAATGGAAAAGTAAATAAACAAAACACAAGATGTGAAAAGCTCGTAGGCATTGGATCAGTGATGGATAATTATGTCGGATGCGATTCCTCATGTAATAGCTATAACATAGGGTGACATAGTGATAGAGGCGGAGGTGTCCCGTCTTTCGATGAGATGGTGGATTTCGCTTTGGTGGAAGTCGACTTTGACGATCCGACTACGAACGTGCGAGGACGTCGCGCCTTAGCAATCGCTAAACCAACTCCGAGAGGTTATTGACCACGCCGGAGCACGATCAACCTGACCACGAGGGTCTGTTTCCTGCGAGCAAACGAAGAACAAGCAAGAAACTAAGATTGCAATCTGGATATTGCGAATATAAGATGAAAGCTTTATT
>NW_025240923.1:0-3460 GCF_018294505.1 Triticum aestivum
AGTCCATATGATGGTTCAAATGAAACCATGTTGAGTGTTGCTTGTTCTTATCTGTTTGTGTTTTGATATAAGTTGCACTTTTGCCTTAGGCATCATGTATGCGACTATATCACCTATCTTATCTTAATGAAATTGTGTGTGGCCTTTTTGGCACCTGTTTGTTTGCACCTGCACTATAGAACCCCCCTTTAAGCATTCCCCCCATCTATGATGCTTTTCCCTCTCATCCCTCTCTCCTCAACTGAAGACCGGCGAGACAAGGTACACCAAGGATTCTACTTCGGTGACCAACTAGCACTGGAGATTTTTGCTGCAGCCTCCTCGACCAAGAGCAGCCCATTAGAGTTATGTTTACCTCTCACGATTAGAAACCCATCCCTATACCCTTGATACTTCATGATATAACCCAACTCGAATCCCTAACCAAGTGCTTAACCCACAAAATTGCAAGAGAACCAGCTAAGCCTCAATAACCTTGCACTGGTTCATTAGGGAACTAGTGGATATAGTGAACGAGCACATTATCATCCCAAGATAGCACCAGAACTGACGATGCCATAGGGTAGAACTATTCGAGGATATTGAAATAGGGCAACTGACTTGATGAGTTTATATCAGAGACCTTGAGGGATTATCCGAGACTTCTTGGTGGATTATAAGGTTTTCATGTTAGTTGATGAACTTGGTGGGATCACGTTAATAGAGTAGCATAGCATTCATTACCCAGGGAGTAAATTGGATTTTGTAGGATAATTATGATCGCACGATGAAATTCTTGAAGGTATAAGGATTTGGCTTAGCCAGGAGATATTGATAGAAGATAGCTGACCATGATATTTGGATTAAATAGGTGAACCTAGTGGAGTCTAGATGCTGAGTAGGTCTATATGGTTCGGAGTAAATTGGATTTATACTGATGATCTCAATTACGATACCATGTTTCTCGGTGGATAATAAACTAGGAGATTGGATTAATTGTCGGAGTTGATTTAGGGATCTATATAAGCTTGGGGTTGGAAGTTATTTGACCCCGAAGATGGGAATTGGTGGATTGATTATAGTAGAGATAGCTCTTTCAAGTATTGGGGATTATAGGACATTAGAAGATCGTGTGGAACACCATAGACATTGGATTTGTAGTGGTTAATGGAAGTTAATGGGCTGTTGGAGCTGACTCATAGGAAGGAAACAAGATCTTGAAGTGGCATACGACATGATTCCTTAGGATAGGGATGCAATATCTTGGACCTTGGAAGAATAGGCTGAGCCCTTGGATTGTCGTGTTTAATTCAGTTTGGCAGTTGTATGTTCTACCCATGGATTTTTACATGAGGATATCCATACACCTGAGTTTGGAGATGGTAGACATATATGATTTTGTTAGACCTCCTCTCGAGAGTCATGAGGATATGAATCACATGAGTGATGATTGGAGTTGACCTATACGAAATGATGCTATCAGTGACATGATGTGATTTGTTTAAAGGACTAGATAGCACAATTGGCATCTCAGAAACCGTGCTTAAAGATAAGATGATAAATGTTCACTCGCACACTAGAATCCTTGAAACCCTTACGCCCTACCAAGCTACAACATGGTCGGATCAGGACCTTAGGGCCTTGACACTAGATCTAGAACACCTTGGCCCACACTCAACAAAAACCACCACTAATTCCCCAGCCTACTTTACATACCCCGTGAACAAAGTCTTCATGGAGTGCTTAGACAAGATAGTTGTCATCATCATTTGGTGACCTACTTGTCCACCCGAAGATGGAAGAAGAGCCGTTAAGCTAGTCAAGGAACATTTGAAGACTGCCATGCCAAGGAGGAAGAACTACACCCACCACCATCATCAAGAAGTGAACTTTCTCATTGAAGACCAGGTGTATCTGCAAGCCACTTCTCTCTAAGGAACCAAGCATTTCTATGACAAGGATACCCACACCAAGATTCATCGCCCCCCTTCGAGATCACTCCAAGATTTAACAACCCCCCTCTGAGATCACTACGAGACGAAGAGAAGACAGTTACCAGCTGGAGTTGCCACCGGAGTTACCTAATGTGCACAACGCTTTCCATGCATCACAACCCCGGAAGTGTTTCCAACTTCCTAACTTGCCCGATCTCTACGAGGACATTGACCACCGAGCCATCGACCCCTAGCCCAATCTAACCTACCGCGAGCTACCCATTAGCAACTTGGATCAAGAAGAGTGTCATACACGAAGCCACACCATCAAGTACTTCAAGCTCAATGGAGCACTACACGGAAGTAGAACCAACATGAGGACTTGAAGACTACCCCAGATCCAAGTTTCTGTATCCCTTTCCGCGCCTAGTTTGGGAATCTCGGGGACGGGATTCTTGTAAGGGGGGTAGGTCTGTCACACCCTGATTTTCATGCCACAACACTTGAGCTAATAAATCATGATAAAGTGTGGTTTGACAATTTTTTTTGCATCAATTGGCTTTTATTTGGAGTTGGTTTTCTCTATGTGTTTTTCAAGTGCTCTTTAAAGTCAACACAACTCCACCTTTTATACTTCATCTCCTTGCCCCAAACTTCTGCCCAATGATCATGCCATGTGTCTAGAGCAATATAGTATTTTCTTACAAAAATAATTTGGCCAAAAAGTATTTTAAAAAATTAGTTTTCCAAAACCCCCTGAATTGAGGTTTGCACTGCAAGTACTTGATTTGGGTATGAAAAATATTTCAAAGAGTATATTTGAAACCTATTAGATATAGGACTTCCATAAACCACAAAATATAATTTTAAAAGTTATTTTCCTATTTTATTTAAAGGCTTTTTCTTTAGGCAAGAAATGGTCTTTAATAGGTTAAAATTATTTTCATACTCTAAAAATATTTGTGAAAATTTAGGGAAACTCAGTGGACATATATTGTCCATATATAAGAGTTTCAACACATGGTCATGTTCAAAATATTGGTCAAACCCCTCAAAAACCCTTTCTGGATATTTCAAGCTTTTGAAATATTTACAAAGGAAATATTCTCTAAAAATTCCAAGAAAATTCTAGCATGTCACATATGACATATTAGATGATCTTGCCAAGTATCATGTCTTGGAGAACAATATAACATCATCAAATCCCCTCAAAACCATTTCTGCCCATTTTGAAGTTTGAGCAACTTTGCATTGACAGACATTTCCAAATGTTCTCAAACCTTGTAAACATCCTCAAATGTTCTAATTATTCATCTAGGACAAGTGTCACAAGTTGGAGAACAAGTTAACTTGATCAAAGTGCCCCAAAACCCTCTCTGTTTAGAATCAAATTTGAACAACTTTACATTGTAAACTTTCTCATTTTGCTCTCAACTTTTCTGAGCATGTTCACATGACCAAATGAGGCCACTACACCAAGTGGTGCATCAAGGAGAAGTGATTTGCTCAACTAGATCTACACAAGTTCATTTCTGCTAATTTCTAGG
>NW_025240924.1:0-3460 GCF_018294505.1 Triticum aestivum
ACTCTTGGTCCCTATTACATAGAGGACATGGACAACAGTTTGGATAACCAGGTATGGCCATAAGATCGACGACCCAAATTCTATGTTGAACTGCGAATCCACCGAAGAACTTGACCATAGGAGGTGCCAAAACTTGTAAACCGTATGCTCCAGAAGGGAGAGGATTGTCCTAAAAATTGGTGCCATATTTGCGAAAGCCACATAGTAGTGGCCACTAGTCAAGTGCTTTCAAACAATGTCATCCTCGACAATTATCAAGGTGGAAGTGATGTATAAGAGTACAAAATGGAACTAATTCATGGATGTGATCCCAAGAGAATCCGGTGGTAATTCTGATTGTTTTCCTCATGGATGCATCATGAATGAGCGTGCGCAGCGGGGAGGGGGCTAATTTCCTTTGGTTTTCGATCATTCACCCAAGGTGAGTCCCAAAAAGAAGCCTTCGTATTGTCACCAACAGTGATGTAGGCATATAAAAAGGCGAGGTCATGTTCATCACAAGGGTTGCCCATTCTAACCAATAACATGGTTGGTCCTTTCCATTCATACCATTGCCATCTCATTTAAGAGCTCACACATATTGATCAGTGTTGAGTAAACCAAGGCCCCGTAATCGACTTGGTAGATGGTGTCCTGATACGTGTCCAATGTATCTATAATTTTTTATTGTTCTGTTCTGTTATATTATCATTCTTGGATGTTTTATATTCATTTTATGCCAACTTTATATCATTTTTTGGGACTAACCTACTAACATACTGCCCAAGGCCAGTTGATGTCTTTTGCTTGTTTTTTACTTCGTAGAATATCCATATCAAACGGAGTCCAAACGCAATGAAACTTTTAGGAGATTTTTTTCTGCCTAGAAGGCAACTTGGGAGCCAGGGAAGTCCACGAGGGGTGGCCCGTGGGGCCCACAAGACACCAGGGCGTGCCAAAGGGCCCTGGCGCAACCAGGTGGCTAGTGGGGCCCACGGGAGTCCTTTCCACCGGCTCTCAGCTCTAGAAATACTCAAATATTCTAGAAACCCTAGGGGAGTCGATGAAACATAATTCCAGCCACCGCAAGTTCTAGAACCATGAGATCCAATCTAGAGCCCTATTCCGGCACCTTGCCTGAGGGGAACACGATCACGGAGAGGTTCATCATCCTCATTGGTGCTCCTACGATGATGCATGAGTAGTTTACCACAGACCTACGGGTCCGTATGCAGTAGATAGATGGCTTCCTCTCTCTTTTTGATTCTCAATACAGCGTTCTCCTCGATGTTCTTGGAGATCTATTTGATGTAATGAGTTTTTGTGGTGTGTTTATTGGGATACGATGAATTGCGAGTTTATGATCCGTTCTATCTATGAATATTATTTGAGTCTTCTTTGATCTCTTATATGCATGATTATTATAGCCTTGTATTTTTTTCTCCAAAACTTTGGTTTGGTTTCGCCAACTAGATTGATTTTTCTTTCAATGGAAGAGGTGCTATGTGATGGGTTCGATCTTGCGGTGTCCTCACCTAGTTATAGAAGGGGTAGCAAGGCATGCATGTATCGTTGCTATTAAGGATAAAAAGATGGGGTCTATTCTCCATCATTTCATCATTCTTATTGCATTACTCCGTTTCTCCATGAACTTAATACACTAGATGCATGCTGGATAGCGGTCAATGTGTGGAGTAATAGTAGCAGATGCTGAATCGTTTTGGTCTATAATTTTGGACGTGGTGCCTATATACATGATCATTACCTTGGATATCGTCATAATTATTTGCTCTTCTATCAATTGCCCAACAATAATTGGT
Source organism: Triticum aestivum (assembly GCF_018294505.1). NCBI lineage: Eukaryota > Viridiplantae > Streptophyta > Magnoliopsida > Poales > Poaceae > Triticum > Triticum aestivum. The sequence goes on from NW_025240924.1 coordinate 1,800, forward strand.
TTACCCAACGTATGCTAGTTTCTCGAACGAAGCCACTAGTGAAGTCTACAGCCCCCGGGTCTATCTTCTATCATATTGTTTTCAGATCTATTATTCCGAAAAAAACCTTGCTGCACTTCTTATTTATTTATTTTATTTTGTGTTTTTGTCAGATCTATTTATCCAATCTCATACAACTAAATCTATCTCAATACCGAGGAGGGATTGACAACCCCTCCAACGCGTTGGGGTGCAAGTATTTGTTATTTGTGGGCAGACCGCTTACATGGTGTTGCTTGGTTCTCCTACTAGATTGATAACCTTGGTTTCATAACTGACAGAAATACTTACTGTTTCTGTGCTGCATCATCCTCTCCTCGTTGAGGAAATACCAATCTGGATACAAGCAATCAGGAAGAATTTCTCGCGCTGTTGCCGGGAAGACATCATCAACACCTATCAGGTTCCTAATCTCCTTGCAATTTACATTATTTGCCATTTGCCTCTCATTTTCATCTCCCCCACTTCTATACCGTTTTTGAAAAATCACAAAAAATTCCTTTTTATTTGCCTTCTTTTCGTTTGCCTTTTCTTGTTTGCTATCTTTGCATCTGTTACCTTGTGCTATCTATTTAGTTGCATCTTCGCTTGCTAAAAATCTATTGATATGGATCCTCATCCACTTGCTAATCTTTGCAAAAGACCAAATTATACTGGACCAATTGCTAGTGAGTTGAGTGCACTTGTTTATCTCTATGAATTTTTGCTTGAAAATCATGAATCTGAAAAATGTGATGAAGTGTTAAATGAAAAAATGTGATGAAGTGATTCATGATATATAGCTCTATGAATGAAAGCATGGTTGCGAAGATGTTTTTATAAATTCTATAAAAGACAATTATGTTAATGATATGCAAACCCCCAAGCTTGGGGATGATAATTTTATCACGACAACTACTTATTGCAATGATCATGATTGGGTGATAATGCTTCTTATGACATTTAAAATGTATTTAAGCCTCATGATGAATCTGTTTGCGAAAGTGGGTTTGGAAGAGTGTCAGCTCTAGGTAAAAGTAATCCCACATATTTGGAGAGTGTTCAATATTGTGAATTTTTTGATAAAAGTGGGTTTGGAGAGGTCATGACTTTAGTTGATGTTAATCCCACTATTTTGGAAGATTGTAAAACTTTTATGCATGTGGATCATGGAGAGAAAATTTTATATGACATTTTTATTGTTGAATTTGATTAATATCCTACATGTATTTATTATGAGAGAGAGGAAAATATGGTTGTAGAGATTTTCATGTTACTAAACTACCTTCCGTTATGTTGAGATTACTATTGTTTCTTTCTTCTTCCTTGCATTTGCTAGTTTTTGCTTGCCTTGATAATTTGTTTTCTTATGAAATGCCTATGCATAGGAAGTATGTTAGACTTAAAGGTGTTTTTCCCATGCTACATGATGCTCTCTTTTTGTTTTAATTAGTGTTTGTGCCAAGTAATGCCTTTAGGATGGTTTTTGTGTCATAGTTGATTTGATCTTGTTGGAAATCAGAAACATTTACGTCTAGTAGCAAATTGTTAAAAATCACTGGAGCGACGAAAACTCTGAATTTTGTACACAAGATTGATATACATATTGCCTCTCTTGTACTGGGAATGTATCTGGTGCACCC
>NW_025240925.1:0-3460 GCF_018294505.1 Triticum aestivum
GGTTTTATGCGTTGATGTTATATGCACGAGTAGAACACAAGTGAGTTGTGAGCGATACTAGTCATACTGCTTACCAGCATGTCATACTTTGCTTCAGCGGTATTGTTGGATGAAGCGGCCCGGACCGACATTACGCATATGCTTACGCGAGACTGGTTTTACCACCGTGCTTTGCACACAGGTGACTAGCGGGTGTCTGTTTCTCCAACTTTAGTTGAACCGAGTGTGGCTATGCCTGGTCCTTGCGAAGGTTAAAACAACACTAACTTGACGAACTATCATCGTGGTTTTGATGCGTAGGTAAGAACGGTTCTTGCTCAGCCCGTAGCAGCCACGTAAAATTTGCAACAACAAAGTAGAGGATGTCTAACTTGTTTTTGCAGGGCATGTTGTGATGTGATATGGTCAAGACGTGATTCTATATTTTATTGTATGAGATGATCATGTTTTGTAACCAAGTTATCGGCAACTGGCAGGAGCCATATGGTTGTCGCTTTATTGTATGAAATGCAATCGCCCTGTAATTGCTTTACTTTATCACTAAGCGGTAGCGATAGTCATAGAAGCAATAATTGGCGAGATGACAACGATGCTACGACGGAGATCAAGGTGTCGCGCCGGTGACAATGGTGATCATGACGGTGCTTCAGAGATGGAGATCACAAGCACAAGATGATGCTGGCCATATCATATCACTTATATTGATTGCATGTGATGTTTATCTTTTATGCATCTTACCTTGCTTTGATTGACGGTAGCATTATAAGATGATCTCTCACTAAATTTCAAGATAAAAGTGTTCTCCTTGAGTATGCACCGTTGCCAAAGTTCGTCGTGCCCAGACACCACGTGATGATCGGGTGTGATAAGCTCTACGTCCATCTACAACGGGTGCAAGCCAGTTTTGCACACGCAGAATACTCAGGTTAAACTTGACGAGCCTAGAATATGCAGATATGGCCTCGGAACACTGAGACCGAAAGGTCGAGCGTGAATCATATAGTAGAAATGGTGAACATAGTGATGTTCACCATTGAAAACTACTCCATTTCACATGATGATCGGTTATGGTGATCACTTAGATGATTAGAGAGATGTCTATCTAAGTTGGATTTCTTAAGTAATATGATTAATTGAACTTAAATTTATCATGAACTTAGTACCTGATAGTATTTTGCTTGTCTATGTTTGTTATAGACAGATGACTCGTACTGTTGTTCGCTGAATTTTAATGCATTCCTTGAGAAAGCAAAGTTGAAAGATGATGGTAGAAATTACACGGACTGGGTCCGTAACTTGAGGATTATCCTCATTGCTGCACAGAAGAATTACGTCCGAGAAGCACTGCTGGGTGCCAAACCTGCTGCAGGCGCAACACTAGATGTTGTGAACGTCTGGCAGAGCAAAGTTGATGCCTACTCGATAGTTCAGTGTGCCATGCTTTACGGCTTAGAACCGGAACTTCAACGACGTTTTGAACATCATGGAGCATATGAGATGTTCCAGGAGGTGAAGTTAATATTTCAAGCAAATGCCCGGACTGAGAGATATGAAGTCTCCAATAAGTTCTATAGCTGCAAGATGGAGGAGAATAGTTATGTCAGTGAGCATATACTCAGAATGTCTGGGTATAACAATCACTTGATTCAACTGGGAGTTAATCTTCCGGATGATAGCGTCATTGACAGTATTCTTCAATCACTGCCACCAAGCTACAAGAGCTTTGTGATGAACTATAATATGCAAGGGATGGAAAAGACAATTCCCGAGCTCTTCGCAATGCTAAAAGCTACGGAGGTAGAAATCAAGAAGGAGCATCAAGTGTTGATGGTCAATAAGACCGCCAGTTTCAAGAAAAAGGGCAAAGGGAAAAAGAAGGGGAACTTCAAGAAGAACAGCAAACAAGTTGCTTCTCAGGAGAAGAAACCCAAGTCTGGACCTAAGCCTGAGACTGAGTGCTTCTACTGCAAGCAGACTGGTCACTGGAAGCGGAACTGCCCCAAGTATTTGGCGGATAAGAAAGATGGCAAGGTGAACAAAGGTATATGTGATATACATGTTATTGATGTGTACCTTACCAGAGCTCGCAGTAGCACCTGGGTATTTGATATTGGTTCTATTGCTAATATTTGCAACTCGAAACAGGGACTACAGATTAAGCGGACACTGGCTAAGGACGAGGTGACAATGCGCGTGGGAAATGGTTCCAAAGTCGATGTGATCGCCGTCGGCACGCTACCTCTACATCTACCTTCGAGATTAGTTTTAGACCTAAATAATTGTTATTTGGTGCCAGCATTGAGCATGAACATTATATCTATATCTTGTTTGATGCGAGACGATTATTCATTTAAATCTGAGAATAATGGTTGTTCTATTTATATGAGTAATATCTTTTATGGTCATGCACCTTTAAAGAGTGGTCTATTTTTGATGAATCTCGATAGTAGTGATACACATATTCATAATGTTGAAGCCAAAAGTTGCAGAGTTGATAATGATAGTGCAACTTATTTGTGGCACTGCCGTTTAGGTCATATTGGTGTAAAGCGCATGAAGAAACTCCATACTGATGGACTTTTGGAATCACTTGATTATGAATCACTTGGTACTTGTGAACCATGCCTCATGGGCAAGATGACTAAAACACCGTTCTCAGGTACTATGGAGAGAGCAACTGATTTGTTGGAAATCATACATACTGATGTATGTGGTCCAATGAATGTTGAGGCTCGTGGCGGATATCGTTATTTTCTCACCTTCACAGATGATTTGAGCAGATATGGATATATCTACTTAATGAAACATTTGAAAAGTTCAAAGAGTTTCAGAGTGAAGATGAAAATCATCGTAACAAGAAAATAAAGTTTCTACGATCTGATCGTGGAGGAGAATATTTGAGTTACGATTTTGGTTTACATTTGAAGCAATTCGGAATAGTTTCGCAACTCACGCCACCCGGAACACCACAACGTAATGGTGTGTCCGAACGTCGTAATCGTACTTTACTAGATATGGTGCGATCTATGATGTCTCTTACCGATTTACCCGCTATCATTTTGGGGTTATGCTTTAGAGACGGCCGCATTCACGTTAAATAGGGCACCATCAAAATCCGTTGAGACAACGCCCTTATGAACTATGGTTTGGCAAGAAACCAAAGTTGTCATTTCTTAAAGTTTGGGGCTGCGATGATTATGAGAAAAAGCTTCAACCTGATAAGCTCAAACCCAAATCGGAGAAATGTGTCTTCATAGGATACCCAAAGGAAACTGTTGGGTACACCTTCTATCATAGATATGAATGCAAGACATTTGTTGCAAAGAATGGATCCTTTCTAGAGAAGGAGTTTCTCTCGAAAGAAGTGAGTGGGAGGAAAGTAGAACTTGATGAGGTAACTGTACCTGCTCCTTTATTGGAAAATAGTTCATCACAGAAACCAGTTCCTGTGACGACTACA
>NW_025240926.1:0-3459 GCF_018294505.1 Triticum aestivum
TAATTTAATTGGCGTGCGCGAGCTCTAGTAATTGGTTCAGTATGTATAGCAACAGGGGTTGTGGGTGTAACAATGGTATTGATGTCCTCATCATCCTCCCGTTCTTGAAATGAAGTCGTCCTCGACGGAAGCTCATCTTCCTCACCCAAATAAGGCTTCAAATCTGCAATGTTAAAAGTGGTACTAACCCCAAAATCTGCAGGCAGCTCAAGTTTATATGCATTATCATTTATTTTCTCTAACACCTTAAAAGGACCATCAGCACGTGGCATTAGCTTTGATTTGCACAAATTAGGAAATCTATCCTTACGCAAATGTAACCAAACAAGATCTCCAGGTGCAAACACAACATGTTTTCTACCCTTATCTCCAGCAAGTTTATATTTAGCATTCATACACTCAATGTTTTCCTTAGTTAACTCATGCATTTTTAAAATCAATTAAGCACGTTGTTTAGCATCAAAATTAACCTTCTCCGAAAATGGAAGAGGCAACAAATCAATAGGTGCACGAGGTAGGAAACCATACACAATTTCAAAAGGGCACATCTTAGTAGTAGAATGCAATGAACGATTATAAGAAAATTCAATATGAGGCAACCATTCTTCCTACATTTTCTTATTATTCTTCAAAACAGCCCTAAGCATAGTAGACAATGTTCTATTGACTACTTTTGTTTGTCCATTACTTTGGGGGTGACAAGTAGTACTAAAAAGTAGTTTAATCCCCAACTTAGCCCATAAACATCTCCAAAAGTGGCTAAGAAATTTAGTATCACGATCTGAAACAATAGTATTTGGCACACCATGCAAGCGAATAATTCCACGGAAGAACAAATCAGCAACATTAACAGCATCATCGCTTTTATGACATGGTATAAAGTGTGCCATTTTCGAGAATCTATCCACGACAACAAATATGCTATCCCTCCCCTTCTTCGTTCGAGGTAAACCTAAAACAAAATACATAGATATATCCTCCCAAGGAACACTAGGTACAGGCAAAGGCATATATAACCATGAGGATTGAGTCATGACTTAGCTTTTTCACATGTAGTGTAGCGAGCAACAAAGCGCTCAACATCCCGTCTCATCTTTGGCCAAAAGAAATGTGTAACAAGTACGTCCTTCGTCTTTTTCATGCCAATGTGTCCCATTAGTCCTCCTCCATGCGCCTCCTGCAACAACAAAAGATGAACGGAGCTAGCTGGAATGCATAGCTTGTGATGTAGGGCGGAATTCTATGGTGACGATCTTTCATGTTTGGAGTGGATCCTACGGGGAATCACGAAGAACACGCGGAAGCACAAAGGGGAAACACGGGGAAAATGAGAGAGAATCACTATACCGACAAGGAATCAATCACACAAGTGCTAGATCACCGAAAACAAAGAGTAACTCATGATCCACAATCAACAAAGGTAAGGATACAAAGGAACCGTTCTTCTCCGTGAGGAGGTCCTGATGGTCTTCCCTAGAAAGGGGTCTTGAATCCGCTTGGGGGATCTTCTCCGAAGAGGTCGTGAACTCCGAGGAGAAGTATCCAAGTGGATGAGCAAGGCTCTCACACAAATATGAGCTAAACCAATGCTAACCCTAAAAGTACGGGATGAGGGAGTATATATAGTCAAAGGGCGAAGGGGTACATGGGTCTCGGCCCAAAGGAGCTGCGCGCAAGCAGAGGGCGCCGGATGTTCAGGCGACGGGCCGGATGTCCGGGCGCTCACGAGGTGCCGGATGTCCGGGCTGGAGGGGTCGGATGTCCGGGTTGGTGCAGATGGCTGTTCTGCTCTCTAGATGGGCGACACCGGATGTCCGCCCGGAGGGGCCGGATGTCCGCTGCCTCGGGAGGCGCCGGATGTCCGGCCTGACGGGGCAAGCTTCTATGCTCCCTGGACGCCGGTGCCGGATGTCCGGGATTTAGGCCGGATTTCCGGTGGGGGCCGGATGTCCGGGCTGGACGCCGGATGTCCGGTCCCTGTAGCTTCTTCTGCAGATGCTTGGCCTTGTGGATCTCCAGGGGTCGGATGTCCGGGGTCTTGGCCGGATGTCCGGTGCCTGGAGGCTGTCCTTGTCTTCTTCCATTGGTTCTCTTCTTCCACGGACTTGGGGTCTTGACCATCTTCACGTGCCTCCTCGGGAGGGTCCTCTTGGTACCTAATCATGCACAATATTCCGGATTGAGGTAGTAGCCATGTCTCGAGAGGATCATATGAGATATCATTAAGGAGAGAAGTCACCTCGGTCTCGAGAGCTCTAGCATGTGCTCTAGTCATGGGTCCTCTTGGGGCTTGGTCAGGTGATGGAAGGCCATGGGGATGACCGAAGGATGCTCCACATCATTTCCCCTCCCTTGGGAAAGATCCGACCTCGGATCGAAATCCTCATCACCATGGTACGGGGAGAGATCGGAGACGTTGAAGATGTCGCTCACGTTGTACTTGTCGCGTGGGAGATCGATCTTGTAAGCGTTGTTGTTGTAGCGTGCTAGTACCTTGTAGGGTCCGTCGGCTCGAGGGAGAAGCTTGGACTTGCGTTCGTTGGGGAAACGGTCCTTGTGAAGGTGTAGCCACACAAGGTCTCCAATGTTGAATTTCATGGGATGCTTGTTGACGTTGAGCTTGGTCGCGAGTCGTTGTACTTGGCGCTCGATGGTGTGCCTTGTATCTTCATGCATCTTCTTGATGTAGCTTGCATGGGCACTTGCGTCGAGGTTGTTGCGCTCTTGTAGAGTAAGAGGTAGAATATCCAATGGGGACAACGGGTCGAAGCCGTAGACGATCTCGAAGGGGGACTTGCCTGTGACGCCCCCGGTTCAATCGTACACTAATCATGCACGCAAATGTGTATGATCAAGATCAGGGACTCACGGGAAGATATCACAACACAACTCTACAAATAAAATAAGTCATACAAGCATCATAATACAAGCCAGGGGCCTCGAGGGCTCGAATACAAGTGCTCGATCATAGACGAGTCAGCGGAAGCAACAATATCTGAGTACAGACATAAGTTAAACAAGTTTGCCTTAAGAAGGCTAGCACAAACTGGGATATAGATCGGAAGAGGCGCAGGCCTCCTGCCTGGGATCCTCCTAAACTACTCCCGGTCGTCATCAGCGGGCAGCACGTAGTAGTAGGCACCTCTAGTGTAGTAGGGGTCGTCGTCGACGGTGGCGTCTGGCTCCTGGACTCCAGCATCTGGTTGCGACAACCAGAAAGAAAGGAAAGGGGGGAAAAGGGGGGAGAAAGCAACCGTGAGTACTCATCCAAAGTACTCGCAAGCAAGGAACTACACTACATATGCATGGGTATATGTGTAAGGAGGCCATATCAGTGGACTGAACTGCAGAATGCCAGAATAAGAGGGGGATAACTAGTCCTGTCGAAGACTACGCTTCTCGCAGCCACCGTCTTGCATCAAGTAGAAGAGAGTAGATTGAAGTCCTCCAAGTAGCATC
>NW_025240927.1:0-3459 GCF_018294505.1 Triticum aestivum
CAGGCAGATTCAGTTGACTCATTCGTCTGAGGATGTAATTGTCTTTGCCGCTCGCGATGATACAATTTGTCTGTTTTCTCTCAATGAGAAGGGTGAACTGGATGCCATCTCTCAAATTCCAGTCGTTTGCGAATATCAAGACGTCTTTCTAGAAGAGCTTCTAGGAATGCCTCCGCACCGGCCAGTTGAATTCGTCATCGATCTTGAGTCTGGCACGGAACCGGTTTGCAAGCGTCCTTACAAGCTCGGACCTGAAGAGTTGAAGGATCTGAAGAAGAAACTCGATATTCAAGAATGAATGGGTCTCATCCGACCTAGTTCCTCTCCGTGGGGTTGTGGAGTTCTTTTTGTGAAGAAGAAGGATGGAACGGACCGACTTTGTGTTGACTACCGTCCATTGAACAAGAAGACTATCAAGAACAAATACCCACTTCCCAACATAAGCGAGCTGTTCGAACAACTCAAAGGTGCCCAAGTATTCTCCAAGCTTGATCTCCGCATGGGTTATCACCAGATTCGTATCGGTGAGCAAGATATTCCCAAGACGGCTTTCAGGACAAGCTATGGTTCATATGAATACACTGTCATGTCTTTTGGCCTCGTCAACGCTCCTCCGACTTTCTCTCGCATGATGAATTTCATCTTCAACGCCTACACAAATGACTTTGTTTTGGTCTATCTCAACGACATTCTGGTCTTTTCGAAGAACAAGGAAGATCACACCAAGCACTTGCGTTTGGTGCTTGATAAGCTCAGGGAACACCAGTTCTACGCCAAGTTCTCTAAGTGCGAATTTTGGCTCGATGAGGTTCTTTATCTTGGGCATATCATCTCTGCCAAGGGCATTGCGGTGAATCCTGAGAAGGTGTCTAAAATTGTGAATTGGGAACCACCTCAGAACGTCGGTCTTGCAAGCTACTGTCAAAGGTTCGTTGAGAAATTTTCAAAGATCGCGAAGCCTCTCTCAATTCTTCTCCAGAAGCAGGTCAAGTACGTTTGGTCTCCGGAATGTGACATCGCTTTCAACAATTTCAAAGAGAAATTGGTCACCGCTCTAGTTCTGACTCCTCCTGATGAATCCAAACCATTCGAGGTCTTCTGCGATGCCTCTCTTCAAGGTCTTGGTGCAGTGTTGATGCAAGAGAAGAAAGTTGTGGCTTATACATCTCGCCAGTTGAAGCCCAACAAGAAGAACTACCCCACTCATGACCTCGAGTTGTCGGCAGTTGTGCATGCTCTTTTGACTTGGAGACATCTCTTATTGGGAAGAAAAGTGGACATCTTCACTAACCACAAGAGTCTCAAGTACATCTTCACTCAGCCTAATCTCAACCTCAGGCAGACTCGATGGGTCGAAATGATTCAAGAGTATAATCCGAGTATCGAGTATACTCCAGGCAAGGCCAATGTGATTGCTGATGCATTGAGCAGGAAGGCTTATTGCAACAGTCTGATTCTCAAGCCTTATAAACCCGAGCTTTGTGAAGCTTTCCACAAACTCAATCTACAACTTGTTCCTCAAGGTTTCCTCGCCAACCTTCAAGTCTCTCCTACCTTGGAAGACCAGATTCGCCAAGCCCAACTTCTTGATGCTATGGTGAAGAAGGTGAAGATTGGTATTGCCAAGAGCCAACCCAAGTACAAGTGCTATCGCCTTGATGACAAGGATACTCTCTTCTTCGAGGATCGTATTGTTGTGCCCAAAGGTGATCTTCGTAAAGTTATCATGAATGAGGCTCACAATTCACTCCTCTCCACCCACCCTGGGAGCACGAAGATGTATCAGGACCTCAAGCAGGCTTATTGGTGGACTCGAATGAAGCGCGAGATTGCTCAGTTCGTGAATGAGTGTGATGTCTACAGAAGAGTGAAGGAAGAACACCAAAGGCTAGTTGGTCTCCTCCAACCTCTTGCCATTCCAAAATGGAAGTTTGACCACATTGAGATGGACTTCGTGACTGGGTTTCCAAAGTCCAAGCGTGGCAATGATGCTATATTCGTTGTCATCGACAAACTCACTAAAGTGCCTCATTTTCTGCCTATCAAAGAGTTTATCACTGCAGCTCAATTGGCGGAGCTCTATACCTCTCGAATTGTCTCGCTGCATGGTATTCCACAGGTGATCTCTTCAGACCGTGGCAGCATCTTTACCTCCAAGTTTTGGGATTCTTTTCAGAAGGCCATGGGCACCAACATCCGCTTCAGCACAGCTTTCCATCCTCAAACTAGCGGTCAAGTCGAGCATGTCAATCAGATCCTTGAAGATATGCTCAGGGCTTGTGTGATCTCCTTCGGCATGAAGTGGGAAGATTGTCTTCCATATGTTGAATTCTCCTACAACAACAGTTTTCAAGCAAGTTCGGGCAAGGCGTCATTCGAAATTCTGTATGGCAGGAAGTGCCGTACCACTCTCAACTGGTCTGAAACCGCTGAACGTCAACTTCGAGGAAATGACTTAATCACAGAGGTAGAGGAGATGTGCAAAGTCATTCGAGATAACCTTAAAGCAGCGCAATCGCGCCAGAAGAGCTACTATGATAGTAAGCACCGTGATTTGGCTTTCCAGATCGGAGATCATGTTTACCTCCGCGTCTCTCCAATGAAAGGTTCTCGTCGCTTCGGTATCAAAGGGAAGCTTGCCCCTAGATACGTGGGACCTTTCAAGATCGTCAGCAAGAGAGGCGATCTCGCCTATCAACTCGAGCTTCCTTCAAACTTTGCAAATGTGCATGACGTGTGCCATGTCTCTCAGCTCTGCAAGTGCTTCAAGACCCCTGACCGCACCGTCAACTTCGAAGACATTGATCTCCAAGAAGATATCTCTTATCGTGAGCACCCCATTGCTATTCTTGAAGAGACTGAACGCAAGACTCGGAATAAGTCAATCAAATTCCTCAAAGTCAGGTGGTCACACCATTTCGACCGTGAAGCCACCCGGGAACGCGAGGATCACCTCCGTTCTGAGTACCCGGCGTTCTTCCAGTCCTAGATCTCGGGACGAGATCCTTTCGTAGTGGTGGAGTGTTGTAACACCCCGGATATGATTTACCTAATATGTAATCCAACTCTTGCCATTTCCGGCGTTAAGTTATTTTATATTCTCGGGTTCGGGTTTTTGTCTCTATGTGTGTTGTTGTTGTTGTCATGCATCTCATATCATGTCATCATGTGCATTGCATTTGCATACGTGTTCGTCTCATGCATCCGAGCATTTTCCCCGTTGTTCGTTTTGCATTCCGACGCTCCGTTCTCCTCCGGTGGTCATTTTGTGTGTGGGGATTAAACATTTCCGAATTGGACCGAGACTTGCTAAGCGGCCTTGGTTTACTACCGGTAGACGGCCTGTCAAGTTTCGTACCATTTGGACTTCGTTTGATGCTCCAACGGTTAACCGAGGGACCGAAAAGGCCTCGTGTGTGTTACAGCCCACCGCCCCAATTTGGCCCAAAACCCACCAAA
>NW_025240928.1:0-3459 GCF_018294505.1 Triticum aestivum
ATCTGGGCTCACAGAGTGCATCACAATCGATATCAGCTACATATTCATAGGATAGAGTGAACATGATGGCATCGGGTAGCATCAATAGCTGGTTGTTCATTCTTGCTGTGCATTTGCTGATGTTGTAGTTGCGTCTTGTGTATCTCCGTCCAAGACATGTTTTCCCCAAGATTTCCACTAGGAGGAGCAAACAATTTACATGCTAATTAGAATAGAACGAAAACATATAACAATCGAGGTCCGATAGGAAGTTAGTTAAATGCGTGAAAAATTATGCCACTAGTCGATTAACCACTTTCACCGGACCGTCATTGTGACATGGGCGCACACGTGGCACAATGACGGTCCGGTGAAAGTGGTTAGAATAATTTTCAACCAAATCTGTTATTTTAGAATATGGTACGGGCCGTTTTGTCATCCAAACACAATCCGATGAGATTCCGAGCCCGACTTATAGGATGCAATATAGAATGGTACTACTAATACACACGATGATGTGGATAACCATTTTTTTCTACGGATAATCCAACCTTTTAAATATGGATATCTGATTTATTAGCTAATGTTTTAAGTATTAACTAGTAAGTGATACTCCCTCCGTCCGAATCCCCTTTTGTTCATTTTGATGACAAGTATTTTCGGACGGAGGGAGTATGTGAATACTAATTTTGCTTGTGAGACGCTGATATAACACCTGCATGCATATCAGGCATGTATGCAAGCTACCCAAGGTGTCAGTCGTGGCACACGTAATTCTAGCCTCTGTTTCGAGAAGGCGGGGAAAGGAAAACCGAGCCTCGTTTCACTGGTTGGCTGGCCGCGAAATTTTGAAGTGAAATGTCCTGTAAATTCAGTTAAATTGAAGATGACATAATATGGCAAACATATGTTTGTTATACTGCCCTAGCCACGTGATCGACTAAGTTACTCCTGAACAAGTACAAAATTGCGATAGTGTGTAGACGTTATCTTCTAAATTCTGAATATCTTATCGTGAATCGTGATTGCAACTAGGTGGGTAGATAGATAAAAAAACGATGTGTACTGCTTGAAAACCATTCTGAATCGGTCAACCATTAGTGTCGCACATGTCAACACACTAGTATGTGGTTCGGAGGGAAAGAGAGCGGAAGGAAACCATTAATAGCAGCATGTTGCCATTAAATCCATTATAAGCTACGCGTGAAGGGCGGCTAACCAGCTATGCCACGTGGCACAAACTGATTGGCCGTGCTGAGAAAGCTTTTGAAAAAAATTAGATAAAGGTGTGGATTATTTTTTAATGTATTTTTTTTAGATGGAGGAGAGGACCTCTAGTATTTTTTAATTGAAGTGTTATGCAAAGTGGCACTCGCTGGCAGGCTGCGGTGATAATTTTTTCTTTTTTTTTTTGTTACTTTTTTAGATGATTTTTTTTTTTGAGATGTTTTCTTTTAGATGAAGGCAAGGACTCCGTGTATTTTTTATAAATGAAAATATGCGCACAATTTTCTCACAAGCGGCGCCACAGGGTGGCGCCCCAACCACTAGTGGTTTTCACTCGTTCGCTCTGTAGCTAGCTCGTCTGGTTCAGGTCAGCCTTGTTTTAATAGGTTGAAGGGTCACCATAGCCATCAACATATACAGGTGCACACTCAAATCAATTGAGCGTCACACATTGTGTAAACCAACCATGGTGCATCGACCTACTCACTCACCATCAGCATGCAGCCTTGCTTTCATTTCCAGATTTCCATAAGCAGATCGAAGTAGATATTGGGAAAACTTTCATAGTTCAAAACGAGAGCCGGCCCATCTATGTGTGATGGGATTGGGAGGCTGTGGGGAAGGGGCGTGACTGCGAGGATTTGTCAACCTTGAATTGGATTCATGTTAGCAACAGACAAACCGTGCTGCCCATTCATCACACCAGTCGCCAAATCAGGAGAAAGAGAGGCGGAGGAAGGAGGGAGGTTGCTGGCATAGGTCCCAACTGCCCATGATCACCAAAGTACTATCTTGGTAAACTGGCCGATACTTTCTGCGACGGAAGACACAAGTATGAAAGAAAATGCACAAATGCAAGCACCACTACACAGATATGGATGGAACCAAATCAATGCACCTTCATGAAGATGCCGAGCACCAGAGATGCAATCGCTGCAAGTAGAAGGGACATGGAGCAATGTGGGCTTGCCAAAGCCAAATGCATGGAGACCCCTTTCGGGTATATAACCTGAGCAATACAATAGTATTTAGAGGTCTGTTTTTTTCTCTTTTTCAACCCATTGATCTTGAATCTTGATCATCCTTTTGTCATCATTCTCGTGCCAAATCAATGAATGCCAATGAATGCTGGTTCTTTTAAAAAGAAGAACAGAAGTACTTGATGTATCAATTCCAATAGAGCTGGCTAGCTATCCAAAGTTAGGAACCGGATGTATTCCGCCGGATACTTGCACGTAGACAAGCTGATGGATTGCAACTGGAGCATGCCACCGGCTTGCTAGCTCAACACGAGACGCCGATGGATTGCAAGTGGAGCGGGTCGCTCCTGGGAATTTTATTGCTTTGATTCCACCTGGTGATTGTCCCAGTTCAATCCGGACCCGAGCGCGTGGTTATTTCCAACCGAGGCCATGATTCCGGAGAAGACTAAGCAGTGTGTCCCCCAGCGGCTCCGGTGTATTATATAAACCTGGATCAGGCTAGTAAATAGATGAATTGATATTCATTAGAACAATCTCGTGGTAGATACATATACAATCAAAAGCGGGACGTAGGGTATTATCTCTTTGAGAGAGCCCGAACTTGGGTAAAATCCGGTGTCCGTGTTACCATCGCTCCAAGATGACTAGTTTAGGACCCCTACTACGAGATAGGCTGGATATAGAACCGACACTTGATACCTTGCGATTTTTATTATTTCATATTACAAACATCTATTTTTATTATCCATACTACACTTGTATCACCATATCTTCGCCGAACTAGTGCACCTATACAATTTATCATTATATTGCGTGTGTGGGGACATAAGAGATTTCATGTATTTGATTGCAGGGTTCTTTGAGAGAGACCATATTCATCCTACAGCTCCCAAGGATTGATAAACTAGGTCATCCACTTATGGGAAATTTGTTGTTGTCCTATAAAACTCTGTGCTTGGAGGTCCAACAGAGTCTACAAGTACAAAATTTGCATAGTAGACATCAACCGCCGCCCGCCGTCCCGCAACACCATCATGCACCGATTCGTCTACCGCCGCCCAGCCGCGCACCATGCCACAAAAGAAGCTCTCGAAGAGCAAGATGGTGTTCTTTGGCGTGTGGGGAAAGCCATCTGTCCATTTCGGCGTGGTGTTCTCCGATGTCGGCCGCCACTTTTGACTCAGCACCTGCCCCACCGTCCACGAGGCTGCGCATGCCTATGAAGTGGCGGTGTGGCGTGCCGGAAGGCCCAAGACGGACCTCAACTTCC
>NW_025240929.1:0-3459 GCF_018294505.1 Triticum aestivum
CTTGTGATAAGTTCAGACCTTACATTGTTAATTCTAAAGTTACTATTCACACTGATCATGCTGCTATTAAATATCTTATGGAAAAGAAAATGCTAAACCTAGACTTATTAGATGGGTTCTCTTGCTTCAAGAAATTGATTTGCATATTATTGATAAAAAAGGAGCTGAGAACCCTGTTGCAAACAACTTGTCGAGGCTAGAGAATGTTCTTGATGACCCACTACCTATTGATGATAGCTTTCCTGATGAACAATTAGCGGTCATTAATGCTTCTCGTACTGCTCCATGGTATGCTGATTATGCTAATTATATTTTTGCTAAATCCATACCACCTAGTTTCACATACCAGTAAAAGAAAAAGTTCTTTTATGACTTAAGACATTACTTCTGGGATGACCCACACCTATATAAAGGAGTAGATGGTGTTATTAGACGTTTTGTACCTGAGCATGAACAGGAACAGATCCTACACAAGTGTCACTCTGAATCATATGGAGGACACCACGCTGGAGACAGAACTGCACATAAGGTATTGCAATCCGGTTTTTATTGGCCTACTCTCTTCAAAGATGCCCGTAAGTTTGTTTTGTCTTGCGATGAATGTCAAAGAATTGGCAATATTAGTAGACATCAAGAAATGCCTATGAATTATTCTCTTGTTATTGAACCATTTGATGTTTGGGGCTTTGATTATATGGGACCTTTTC
Source organism: Triticum aestivum (assembly GCF_018294505.1). Classification (NCBI taxonomy): domain Eukaryota; kingdom Viridiplantae; phylum Streptophyta; class Magnoliopsida; order Poales; family Poaceae; genus Triticum; species Triticum aestivum. The sequence goes on from NW_025240929.1 coordinate 708, forward strand.
CTGCCTCTAATGGATATACACATATTTTAGTTGCTGTTGATTATGTTACTGAGTGGGTAGAAGCTATTGCAACTAGTAGTGCTGATCATAACACCTCTATTAAGATGCTTAAAGAAGTTATTTTTCCGAGGTTTGGAGTCCCGAGATATCTTATGACTGATGGTGGTTCACATTTTATTCATGGTGCTTTCCGTAAAATGCTTGCTAAGTATGATGTCAATCATAGAATCACATCTCCTTATCACGCACAGTCTAGTGGGCAAGTAGAGTTAAGTAATAGAGAGCTCAAATTAATTTTGCAAATGACTGTTAATAGATCTAGAAAGACTTGGTCCAAGAAACTTGATGATGCATTATGGGCCTATAGAACTGCATATAAAAATCCTATGGGTATGTCTCCGTATAAGATGGTTTATGGAAAAGCGTGTCACTTACCTCTTGAACTTGAACATAAGGCATATTGGGCCATTAAAGAGCTCAACTATGATTTTAAACTTGCTGGTGAGAAAAGGTTATTTGACATTAGCTCACTTGATGAATGGAGAACCCAAGCATATGAAAATGCCAAGCTAGTTAAAGAAAAAGTTAAAAGATGGCATGACAAAAGGATACGAAAGCGAGAATTTAATGTAGGTGATTATGTGTTGCTATTCAACTCTCGTTTAAGATTTTTTGCAGGAAAACTTCTCTCTAAATGGGAAGGTCCTTACATTATCGAGGAGGTCTATTGTTCCGGTGCCATAAAAATCAACAACTTCGAAGGCACAAGTCCGAGGGTGGTAAACGGTCAAAGAATCAAACATAATATCTCAGGTAATCCTATTAATGTTGAAATAAATATTATTGAAACTGTAACCCCGGAGGAATACATAAGGGACACTTTCCAGAACGTTTCAGACTCCGAAAAGGAATAGGTATGTGGTATGGTAAGTAAACCGACTCCAAAACAATTCTAATGGCAATTTTCCTCCGTTTTGGATTATTTAAAAATTTATGGAAGAAAGAAGTAATCCGGGAAGGACACGAGGCATCCACGAGGGTGGAGGCCCCCCCCCTTTAGGGCGCGCCCCCTGTCTTGTCGACGCCCGTGTGCCTCCCGGACTCCGTTTTCTTGCACATTATGTATTTTGGTCGGTAAAAATTTATTTATATAATCCCCCGAAGGTTTTGACCATCGTATCACGCAAAAATCTTCTGTCTTTGCTCCAAGCTGTTTCTGTCGCAGATTTAGAGCAATATGTCATTTCAGGATTCGAAGGGAGAAAGCTATGTGGCTGACTACCTTGCAGACCCTAGGGTTTACGGGGACTTGGACCATTGTGGCTGGACCACTGAGGAAGAAGAAGACCATGAGCCTAAGGGAAAGCAGGAGACAAGCTCAGACGAAGACGAAGTCCCATTACCTCAACCAGGGGATATGCACGTGGAGTTTAAAAAGTCAAGCCTTCCAGATAGAGCAAAGAAGCCCGAGATCGAGTTTATCCCTTTTCGTCTCTTGCAGGAAAACAAACAGGATTTGTGCAAAAGAATATTAAACCTCGAGCGGGAGATCGATGATCTAAGGGAGCAAAATTCCGTTCTCAAGCGCAAGCTGAGAAGCAAGCCTACATCATCACCACGTTCACCACCTCCAAAGACATAATCACATGGGTATGGGCACTCCCCTTGGAAACTGCCAAGCTTGGGGGAGGTGCCCCGGTATCGTATCACCATCACACTCCTATCTTTACCGTCTACTTAGTTCGATCCTTTTAGTAATATTTTGATCTAGTAGATTGAAGTCTTGGTATGAATTAGTTTTGAGTTTTGCTTTGTGATCACTATGTAATCGAGTCCGTGAGTTATCTATAATAAAGATCAGTGTTGAGTCAAAGGGCTTTGCTATCTTGCTATGATCTTGAGAAAAAAATAGAAAGAATAAAAATAATAAAAGAGTTCATATTGATCTTATGGATAGTAATGACTTCACACATAGAAAGTATGAGGCTTAAAAGTTGTTGAGAACTGATAAACTTAGTTTTGGTTATCGTGCAATTAATAGGAAGTAATAAGGAAAGGGAGGTTTTCACATATGAATATACTATCTTGGACATCTTTTATGATTGTGAGCACTCATTAAAGTATGACATGCTAAAGAGTTGAAGTTGGACAAGGAAGACAACGTAATGGTTTATGTTTTCTCGCATCTCAGTTAAAGTATATTGTCATAGATCATTCAAACATGTTGAGCTTGCCTTTCCCCCTCATGCTAGCCAAAATTTCTAGCACCAAGTAGAGATACTACTGTTGCTTCCAAATATCCTTAAACCCAGTTTTGCCATGAGAGTCCACCATATCTACCTATGGATTGAGTAAGATCCTTCAAGTAAGTTGTCATCGGTGCAAGCAATAAAAATTGCTCTCTAAATATGGATGACTTATTAGTACGAAGAAAATAAACTTTATACGAGCTTGTTATGGAAGCAATAAAAGCGATGGACTGCATAATAAAGGTCCATATACAAGTGGCAATATAAAGTGACGTTCTTTCGCGCTAAGATTTTGTGTATCCAACCTTAAAAGCGCATGACAACCTCTGCTTCCCTCTGCGAAGGGCCTGTCTTCTACTTTATGTCTGTTACTTTATGCAAGAGTCAAGGTGATCTCCACCTTTCCCCTTTTTCATTTTATCCTTTGGCAAGCACCTCGTGTTAGAAAGATCCTGATATATATATATATATATATATATATATATATATATATATATATATAT
>NW_025240930.1:0-3458 GCF_018294505.1 Triticum aestivum
GATGCTACTTGGAGGACTTCAATCTACTCTCTTCTACTTGATGCAAGACGGTGGCTGCGAGAAGCGTAGTCTTCGACAGGACTAGTTATCCCCCTCTTATTCTGGCATTCTGCAGTTCAGTCCACTGATATGGCCTCCTTACACATATACCCATGCATATGTAGTGTAGTTCCTTGCTTGCGAGTACTTTGGATGAGTACTCACGGTTGCTTTCTCCCCCCTTTTCCCCCCTTTCCTTTCTTTCTGGTTGTCGCAACCAGATGCTGGAGTCCAGGAGCCAGACGCCACCGTCGACGACGACCCCTACTACACTAGAGGTGCCTACTACTACGTGCTGCCCGCTGATGACGACCGGGAGTAGTTTAGGAGGATCCCAGGCAGGAGGCCTGCGCCTCTTCCGATCTATATCCCAGTTTGTGCTAGCCTTCTTAAGGCAAACTTGTTTAACTTATGTCTGTACTCAGATATTGTTGCTTCCGCTGACTCGTCTATGATCGAGCACTTGTATTCGAGCCCTCGAGGCCCCTGGCTTGTATTATGATGCTTGTATGACTTATTTTATTTGTAGAGTTGTGTTGTGATATCTTCCCGTGAGTCCCTGATCTTGATCATACACATTTGCGTGCATGATTAGTGTACGATTGAACCGGGGGCGTCACAGGCAAGTCCCCCTTCGAGATCGTCTACGGCTTCGACCCGTTGTCCCCATTGGATATTCTACCTCTTACTCTACAAGAGCGCAACAACCTCGACGCAAGTGCCCATGCAAGCTACATCAAGAAGATGCATGAAGATACAAGGCACACCATCGAGCGCCAAGTACAACGACTCGCGACCAAGCTCAACGTCAACAAGCATCCCATGAAATTCAACATTGGAGACCTTGTGTGGCTACACCTTCACAAGGACCGTTTCCCCAACGAACGCAAGTCCAAGCTTCTCCCTCGAGCCGACGGACCCTACAAGGTACTAGCACGCTACAACAACAACGCTTACAAGATCGATCTCCCACGCGACAAGTACAACGTGAGCGACATCTTCAACGTCTCCGATCTCTCCCCGTACCATGGTGATGAGGATTTCGATCCGAGGTCGGATCTTTCCCAAGGGAGGGGAAATGATGTGGAGCATCCTTCGGTCATCCCCATGGCCTTCCATCACCTGACCAAGCCCCAAGAGGACCCATGACTAGAGCACGTGCTAGAGCTCTCGAGACCGAGGTGACTTCTCTCCTTAATGATATCTCATATGATCCTCTCGAACATGGCTACTACCTCAATCCGGAATATTGTGCATGATTAGGTACCAAGAGGACCCTCCCGAGGAGGCACGTGAAGATGGTCAAGACCCCAAGTCCGTGGAAGAAGAGAACCAATGGAAGAAGACAAGGACAGCCTCCAGGCACCGGACATCCGGCCAAGACCCCGGACATCCGACCCCTGGAGATCCACAAGGCCAAGCATCTGCAGAAGAAGCTACAGGGACCGGACATCCGGCGTCCAGCCCGGACATCCGGCCCCCACCGGAAATCCGGCCTAAATCCCGGACATCCGGCACCGGCGTCCAGGGAGCATAGAAGCTTGCCCCGTCAGGCCGGACATCCGGCGCCTCCCGAGGCAGCGGACATCCGGCCCCTCCGGGCGGACATCCGGTGTCGCCCATCTAGAGAGCAGAACAGCCATCTGCACCAACCCGGACATCCGACCCCTCCAGCCCGGACATCCGGCACCTCGTGAGCGCCCGGACATCCGGCCCGTCGCCTGAACATCCGGCGCCCTCTGCTTGCGCGCAGCTCCTTTGGGCCGAGACCCATGTACCCCTTCGCCCTTTGACTATATATACTCCCTCATCCCGTACTTTTAGGGTTAGCATTGGTTTAGCTCATATTTGTGTGAGAGCCTTGCTCATCCACTTGGATACTTCTCCTCGGAGTTCACGACCTCTTCGGAGAAGATCCCCCAAGCGGATTCAAGACCCCTTTCTAGGGAAGACCATCAGGACCTCCTCACGGAGAAGAACGGTTCCTTTGTATCCTTACCTTTGTTGATTGTGGATCATGAGTTACTCTTTGTTTTCGGTGATCTAGCACTTGTGTGATTGATTCCTTGTCGGTATAGTGATTCTCTCTCATTTTCCCCGTGTTTCCCCTTTGTGCTTCCGCGTGTTCTTCGTGATTCCCCGTAGGATCCACTCCAAACATGAAAGATCGTCACCATAGAATTCCGCCCTACATCACAAGCTATGCATTCCAGCTAGCTCCGTTCATCTTTTGTTGTTGCAGGAGGCGCATGGAGGAGGACTAATGGGACACATTGGCATGAAAAAGACGAAGGACGTACTTGTTACACATTTCTTTTGGCCAAAGATGAGACGGGATGTTGAGCGCTTTGTTGCTCGCTACACTACATGTGAAAAAGCTAAGTCATGACTCAATCCTCATGGTTATATATGCCTTTGCCTGTACCTAGTGTTCCTTGGGAGGATATATCTATGTATTTTGTTTTAGGTTTACCTCGAACGAAGAAGGGGAGGGATAGCATATTTGTTGTCGTGGATAGATTCTCGAAAATGGCACACTTTATACCATGTCATAAAAGCGATGATGCTGTTAATGTTGCTGATTTGTTCTTCCGTGGAATTATTCGCTTGCATGGTGTGCCAAATACTATTGTTTCAGATCGTGATACTAAATTTCTTAGCCACTTTTGGAGATGTTTATGGGCTAAGTTGGGGATTAAACTACTTTTTAGTACTACTTGTCACCCCCAAAGTAATGGACAAACAAAAGTAGTCAATAGAACATTGTCTACTATGCTTAGGGCTGTTTTGAAGAATAATAAGAAAATGTAGGAAGAATGGTTGCCTCATATTGAATTTTCTTATAATCGTTCATTGCATTCTACTACTAAGATGTGCCCTTTTGAAATTGTGTATGGTTTCCTACCTCGTGCACCTATTGATTTGTTGCCTCTTCCATTTTCGGAGAAGGTTAATTTTGATGCTAAACAACGTGCTTAATTGATTTTAAAAATGCATGAGTTAACTAAGGAAAACATTGAGTGTATGAATGCTAAATATAAACTTGCTGGAGATAAGGGTAGAAAACATGTTGTGTTTGCACCTGGAGATCTTGTTTGGTTACATTTGCGTAAGGATAGATTTCCTAATTTGTGCAAATCAAAGCTAATGCCACGTGCTGATGGTCCTTTTAAGGTGTTAGAGAAAATAAATGATAATGCATATAAACTTGAGCTGCCTGCAGATTTTGGGGTTAGTACCACTTTTAACATTGCAGATTTGAAGCCTTATTTGGGTGAGGAAGATGAGCTTCCGTCGAGGACGACTTCATTTCAAGAACGGGAGGATGATGAGGACATCAATACCATTGTTACACCCACAACCCCTGTTGCTATACATACTGAACCAATTACTAGAGCTCGCGCACGCCAATTAAATTA
>NW_025240931.1:0-3458 GCF_018294505.1 Triticum aestivum
GCTTGTTGAAACAGACTGCCAAGTACTATCTTTGTGGAATGAAGAGGGAATGCAGCGATTAGTTGGGTATCAGTTGGCGTGCGAGATGAAGATTACTCTTTCATCCTTCTAGGGTTCAAGTCCCAGTTTGCATGAATAAATAGAAATGTTGCTGCAGACATTTGTGCAAGAGAGGTTGTACTGAACTATGATGTAATCCTATATTGAACTTTGATGAAATCTATGTATTTCTGGACGACATTATTCGATCAAAGAATGTATGATTTGTTATCTTTTCAAGTCTCTTCGAATTATCAGTTTGGTTTGGCCTACTAGATTGATCTTTCTTGCAATGGGAGAAGTGCTTAGCTTTGGGTTCAATCTTGCGGTGTCGTTTCCCAGTGATAGCAGGGGCAGCAAGGCACGTATTGTATTGTTGCCATCGAGGATAAAATGATGAGGTTTATATCATATCGCTTGAGTTTATTCCTCTACATCATGTCATCTTGCCTAATGCGTTACTCTGTTCTTATGAACTTAATACTCGAGATGCATGTTGGATAGCGGTCGATGTGTGGAGTAATAGTAGTAGATGCAGAATCGTTTCGGTCTACTTGTCGCGGACGTGATGCCTATATACATGATCATGCCTAGATATTCTCATAACTATGCACTTTTCTATCAATTGCTCGACAGTAATTTGTTCACCCACCGTAATACTTATGCTATCTTGAGACAAGCCACTAGTGAAACCTATGCCCCCCGGGTCTATTTTCCATCATATTAATCTCCCGTCAACTAGCTATTTTTGTCGCCGTTTATTTAGGAATCTTTACTTTTAATCTTTATCATAAAAATACCAAAAATATTATCTTATCATCTCTATAGGATCTCACTTTTGCAAGTGGCCATGAAGGGATTGACAACCCCTTTATCGCGTTGGTTGCAAGGTTCTTATTTGTTTGTGTAGGTACGAGGGACTTGCGTGTGGCCTCCTACTGGATTGATACCTTGGTTCTCAAAAACTGAGGGAAATACTTACGCTACTTTGCTGCATCACCCTTTCCTCTTCAAGGGAAAACCAACGCATGCTCAAGAGGTAGCAAGAAGGATTTCTGGCGCCGTTGCCGGGGAGTCTACGCACAAGTCAAGACATACCAAGTACACATCACAAACTCTTATCCCTTGCATTACATTATTTGCCATTTGCCTCTCGTTTTCCTCTCCCCCACTTCACCTTTGCCGTTTTATTCACCCTCTCTTTCTATTCGCCTCTTTTTCGCTTGCTTCTTGTGTGTCCGTTCTCTGTGCTGCCGTCATGTCTGAAACTGGGGAGGTTATTGTTGATAAGGATAATAATATGGAAAACTTTGATGTTTTTGATGATCCTCTTGAAGATCCTACTATTTTACACACTAAAAAGTTTTGGATTGGTAGCGGTAATATTATTGGGAAAGGAGTTATTAAAGATTTCTTTACTTGTGCCGGTGCCCTGCCCTCTATGGGTGGGTCTATTCTTCATAGAACTAGTAGTCTTGTGGATGCTATATCCTTGCTCGTAGTTGAACTTGAAAGACAATATATCCATATGCATCCTTGCATACAAAGGATTTTTCTAGAGTTTTCCAATATCGAGCATTCTTCTGTTAAGCGAGCGGCTACTATCTTTTTGGCACATGAGTTCAGATTTATAATGAAAGAGGCCAATGAATTTTTTTCGCATTATAGGGTGGATGCTGGTCATCCTCCCATAGAAGCTATCCTTTTTAATCAAGAAGACTTAATGCGTTTACGATCTTTAGATCATGTTGCTTACAATGAAAACCTTAAAAAGAAGGTTCCTATCGATGTTCTAGTAGATAGAATTTCTGAACTCAATGATGACTTTGCTATTCAGAACAACGGGTTAGGTTTTTCTCTTGAATAAAGGCTCGTGACTTATTGCCAAAAGAATGCTTATAATGATGAATTGGTTGTGCAATATAAGGGGCCAAAGGAGGAACCCATACCTCCCGAGCTTGATCTTGGGGACTTTTGTCCCATTAAATTTAGCCCTTTTGATTACTTTTGCTTGCCACAAAGAAAACTTTCCGCTGAACGTAGTGAATATGAGATGAGTTTTCGTGATTTACCTTACCATTATTATGGCAATACCTAGATCTATCCTTGCCTTTATGCCTAGCTAGGGGCGTTAAACGATAGCGCTTGTTGGGAGGCAACCCAATTTTATTTTTGTTTCTTGCTTTCTGGTTCTGTTTAGTAATAAATCTTTGATCTAGCCTCTGGTTAGATGTTTTTTCATGTTTTGATTAGTGTTTGTGCCAAGTAGAACCTTTGGGAAGACTTGGGTAAAGTCTTTTTGATCTTGCTGTAAAAAACAGAAACTTAGCGCTCACGATATTAGCTACAACTTTTTACTGGAGAGTACTATTTAGTTGATTCTTTTTGCATATGATTAATAGACAAATTCCTCACGTCCATAAATGTATTTTAGAATTTTTGGAGTTCCAGAAGTATACGTTTGATACATATTACTACAGACTGTTCTGTTTTTGACTGATTCTGTTTTTTGTGTGTTGTTTGCTTATTTTGATGAATCTATGGCTAGTATCAGAGGTTATGAACCATAGAGAAGTTGGAATACAGTAGGTTTAACACCAATATAAATAAATAATTAGTTCATTACACTACCTTATGGTGGTGGTTTGTTTTCTTTCGCTAACGGATCTCATGAGATTTTCTGTTAAGTTTTGTGTTGTGAAGTTTTCAAGTTTTTGGGTAAAGATTTGATGGATTATGGAACAAGGAGTGGCAAGAGCCTAAGCTTGGGGATTCCCAAGGCACCCCAAGGTAAAATCCAAGGACAACCAAAAGCCTAAGTTTGGGGATGCCCCGGAAGGCATCCCCTCTTTTGTCTTCGTCCATCGGTAACTTTACTTGATGCTATATTTTATTCACCACATGATATGTGTTTTGCTTGGAGCGTCTTGTATGATTTGAGTCTTTCATTTTTAGTTCACCACAATCATCCTTGCTGTGAACACCTTTTGGGAGAGACACACATTAATCGGAATTTATTAGAATACTCTATGTGCTTCACTTATATCTTTTGAGCTAAATAATTTTGCTCTAGTGCTTCACTTATATCTTTTAGAGCACGGTGGTGGTTTTATTTTATAGAAATTATTGATCTCTCATGCTTCACTTATATTATTTTGAGAGTCTTTTAGAACAGCATGGTAATTTTCTTTGGCTATAAAATTAGTCCTAATATGATAGGCATCCAAGATGGATATAATAAAAACTTTCATATAAGTGCGTTGAATATTAAGAGAAGTTTGATACTTGATGATTGTTTTGAGATATGGAGATAGTGATATTAAAGTTGTGCTAGTTGAGTAGTTGTGAATTTGAGAAATACTTGTGTTGAAGTTTGCAAGTCCCGTAGCATGCACGTATGGTAAACGTTGTGTAACAAA
>NW_025240932.1:0-3458 GCF_018294505.1 Triticum aestivum
CTCCACCAAGGGTCATCTCATGAAGAATATGCTTGGAAGCATTCAAAAGGGGGTAAGCACTCATAGACAATTGGCAAACTATTGTGAATATCACGCGTTTGTCTCTTGGCTGGAGCCCCAAAAGGTATATGAAGCTCCCGAAGATTCGGATTGGCTCAATGCCATGCATGAAGAACTCAGCAACTTCGAGTACAACAAGGTGTGGAGATTAGTGCCAAGGCCAACGGGGAACCACAATGTCATTGGAACGAAGTGGATATATAAGAACAAGCAAGATGCTCATGGGACCATCATCCGCAACAAGGCACGATTGGTGGCACAAGGCTACTCCCAAGTCGAGGGTATCGACTACGGTGAAACCTTTGCTCCCGTTGCTCGCCTTGAATTTATTCGTTTGTTGATTGCTTATGCTTCTCATCACAACTTTAAGTTGCGACAAATGGATGTGAAGAGTGCTTTTCTTAATGGACCTATTAATGAGTTGGTGTATGTCAAGCAACCCCCCGGGTTCGAGGATCCCTACTTTCCCGATCATGTGTATCTACACGATAAGGCACTCTATGGCCTTAAACAAGCCCCACGTGCGTGGTATGACCACCTTACCGAGTTGTTACAAGATCGTGGGTTTGAAGTTGGGCTAATCGACCCCACTCTTTTTACTAAGAAGGTCAAAGGGGAGTTGTTTGTGTGGCAACTATATGTTGATGACATTATCTTTGGTTCCCCTAACAAAGCTTTCAATGAGGGATTTGCCGCACTCATGACCTCAAAGTTCAAGATGTCTTCCATGGGAGAGTTGAAGTTCTTTCTCGGTTTTGAAGTAAAGCAAAGAAGAGAAGGAACCTTCATCAACCAAGCCAAATACACTCAAGACATGCTCAAGAGATTCAAGCTAAGTGATGTCAAGCCGGCGTCCACTCCAATGCCCACCAAGTGCCAACTTGACATCGATCCCAATGGTAAAGCGATGGATCAAAAGGTATATCGCTCCATGATTGGTTCATTACTTAACCTTTGTGCATCTAGACCGGATATCATGTTGAGTGTGGGAATTTGTGCACGTTTTCAAGCCACACCTAAGGAAAGCCACTTTGTGGCGGTCATGCGAATCTTTTGATATTTGGCTCATACCCCAAACTTTGGCTTATGGTACCCAAGAGGAGCAAACTTCAAGCTTGTAGGGTATTCAGACTCCGATTGGGCGGGAGACAAAGTGGATAGGAAGTCCACTTCCGGAGGGTGCCAATTCCTTGGTTGCTCTTTGGTAAGTTGGTCTTCTAAAAAGCAAAGTTGTGTGTCTCTCTCGTCCACCGAAGCGGAGTATGTGGCGGCCGGGAGTTGTTGTGCACAACTCTTATGGATGAGGCAAACTTTAAAGGACTACGGTGTCATTTGTGACAAAGTGCCTCTTTGGTGTGATAATGAAAGTGCCATCAAGATTTCTCTCAACCCGGTGCAACACTTCAAGAGGAAGAATATTGAGATTCGGTATCACTTCATCCGGGATCATATTAGGCGAGGGGAGATCGAGCTCAACAATGTCAACACTCATGATAACCTTGCAGATAATTTCACGAAGCCGTTGGATGAAGCAAGATTTCGCGAGTTAAGGCATGAGCTAAATATCATTGATTCGAGCAACGTTGCTTGAACACTTGCACTCGCCACCATACTCGACTTGTTATCTTGTTTAGGTGTAGGCATGGACATAGGGGGAGTGTTCTTCTCTTAATGAACTCTCCCTCCCCTTATTATGCATAAATTGATCAACTCTTTCACATTAGCCATTTTTGATGGTACTTGTGCTTCAAAGACGAGTTTTGGTCATGGGCCCAAGGATAATTCTTCGTGGTGCCATACCAATTGACTCAAACATAGGTGGCCTCGGCCACCGCCCTCTCTTGTAGAGGTGTGTGGTTCTTGTCCTCGTGCTGATGCTTTTGTTGCTTTGTGTTTGCCCTCTTTTCTTGCCGTTTATTTCTCTTTTCTTTTGAGCTAACCCTTGTGTCTAGTCTTTGGAGTATTGGTTGGGCGGTACTACCGCTGGTGGTGCGCGGTACTACCGCTTATGTTGACAAGCGGTACTACTGCCCACCCGAGCGGTACTACCACTGGGGGGCGGGATCAGGGGTTATGTCGGGGCAGGGGGAGGTTTCTCCTCCCCCATACCCATTCGCACCACCCCTTCGTCCCTCTCCCTCTCTCCAGCGACTCCTCGCCGCGGGAAGGCTCCGGCGGGCCGCCGTCTCCGGGCCATCCCTCTCCATTCCCTTCGGTGGAGTCGATCCCCACCTCGTCCTCTTGCCATGGATGCCGGTATTGCCCTGTTCCTTCTCTCTTTTTGTCTAGTTCTCAGATCTAGCGTTTTTGGGTCAATAGTGGTTGCATCTCTAGATTTTTGGCTAAATCTCGGCTTGAGTAGTTTGGAGAAGGCGTCTAGACTATGTGGATTTAGTTTTGGTAGGATTATTTTTGAATTTGGCAGTCCGGTAGTGCCGGATCTGACCACGGCAGTAGGAACCGTCGGTTCCCCGTCTTGCGCGGTACTACCGCTCCCGCTGGGGCGGTACTACCGCTTGCGCGGTACTGCCGCCTATGGCCAGCGGTACTACCGCTGCCTGCCAGATTCCATCATTCCCCTACCTCTGTTTGATCCATGTTGTTTTGTTTGGAGGCTTACGCTTTTTCTTTCGTGTTGGTTTTTTTGTTCGTGTGTTTGGTTCCAGGTGGTGAATGTCCTGAGGAGAAGGTCCGCCGTGTCAACCCCGGTTGTGCAACCTCAAAGCGCTACCGGACCTCTAAGTCAGTAGGTGCTTCCTCAAGTGCGGCTCCTCCGCCTCAACATCAGAAGAAACTTGACAACAGGCCGAAGCCAAAGGGCAAGATTGTGACTGAGTTGTCTGCTAAGGAGTTCTGGGAAATGCGTCGCCGCAACCCCTATGCGGAAGACCAAGAACCCAATTTTGTCAACCGCCCGTTCTGGAACCGCTTTCAGTTTGCCATCTACTTTGATGTGATCAAGGCCAAGAAGAATCTCTTTGTTAGTGTTCGCTCCATCGACACGGATGCCATGGAGAAGGATCCTGAGTACTTTGGTGAAGCTCGTCAGATGTGTACTCAGCTCAGCATTCTCAGAATCATGCAATTCAACAAGGACTTTGATGCAGATTTGGTGGCTCAGTTCTATGCTACTGTCCATCTTGGAACTGATGAAGAAAGGACTCTGACCTGGATGACAAATGGCAAGTTACTGTCTGTCAAGTGGAAGGCCTTCATGGAGTTACTTCATGTGGAAGATCGTGGGCTTGAGACTCCTGTCGGCTTTCGCCCTCACTGCAACGTCAACTCCACTCACAAGCAAGCTCTCTGGCCCTACTACACTGTGAAGGTTCACCCTGTGACTAAGAAGGAAACCTATGAGTTGTCTACCTACCTGGACATCCTTCATCGTGTCTTTC
>NW_025240933.1:0-3458 GCF_018294505.1 Triticum aestivum
AGGCCTAGAAGCAAGGCACGTGGACTTGGCACTCAAATTCCAGCAGCAGCAGCAACAGATCGACTCACTTAGCCAGGAAAGTGGGTCTCAGCAGCGGCAGCAGAAAGCAGATGATCGTCCAGCATTGGATAGCACCGTCCCATCCATGCCGAGAAGCAGCGTTGCTTCTGCCCCGGGCGACACACTGCTGGATACATACCCTGTGGATGACATCATAGAGAACACTAACTGTGAGCTACACTCCAAAATGAAGAACATATCCATGAAGGTGGCGGACGTCGTTGCTTTTACAATTACCCCTGAAGCAACCTTCCATTGCACCCCGATTCCAGTGCGCTATGCTCGTGTCTTGGTTGATGAAGTGGTGGACCCATATTCGGGGATACAGCTTGACATTCCAGGAGGTGACGACGAGTGCACACTGGGAGAGGCCATACATCGTATCATCCTATGGAGAAAGGATTGCATCATCTTTCGAAGTCCACCGACACCGCGTCTGCTGGCTTCTCCTCGAAGTCCTCCACCGAGTCAGCAGACTCACGCTCCTCCAAGTCCACGAACGCATTAGCCGACTCCTGCTCGAAGTCCGCCACCTCCTCCAAGTCCACGGACGTGTGAGCAGACTCCTGCTTCAAGTCCGGCACAGCGCCAGGCCACTCCTCCTGTTTCAAGTCCGACACCGTGTCAGGACATACCTCCTGCTTCAAGTCCGGCATAGCGTCAGGCCACTCCTCTTGCTCCAACTCAGCCACGTCAGTCGTCTCCTCCGTCTCAGCAATCGCAGAAGAGACACGCCGCAACTATGGTGCATAGCGGTACGAGTCAAGGTAGTACAGGAAGTACAGGCGGAGACAAGCGATATAAATATGGTCCAAGCCTCGCTCCTCTTCCTCAGAGGCCTTACGACATGACCAAGGAGCAAAACACAGCCATAGTGCCAGCCCAAGTGGACGCCCATTTTGGACCGAAACCGGCACCGCCGCCAAGGGATAAAGTGCCTGAGGAAAAGATTGACCACTTCATTCGTATGGCTAGACCACCATCACCCAAGCCTGTTGACTCAGACTATGAGCCCCAAATCAGGAAGGCACATCGAGCACGACTACAGAAGGAAGCAAGCTCGAGCTCGAGCGAGCAAGCAGCTGGCAAAAAATGCGGGAAAACCATTCCCCAACTAGGAGAACAGGCGGCGCAATCGATCCCCCTGCTTGTTGTGCCAATGACACATGAGAGTACGCGCGCCCAATATTATTGTGCGCAAACCGTTAACGTTCCCCAGTTGGGCGATATGGTAATAACCGAGGAGCATATAATGCAGGCTGAAATGCTTAAGATCACTGTTGGACAACTCCTCTAAATCGAGCCCATGTCTCCGCTTAGAGAGGAGGAAATAAAACGAAAATATGTCCGGGGCCAACCTTTGGTCGACCCAAACAAAGTCAAGAACCTCCCAACGAGAATGTATGAATTGCATCAATGGTACATGAACATTACCAAGATTTCCAATCGAGAGTCCCTCATGGTGAATGTCAAGGAGGAGCATTACTTCCATGAGAAAGCTCTGTCCCTTGAGTATTCAGAACTATTTCAGTTATACAATCAAGACGCATTCGACAAATCTATCCTCAGTTGCTATTGTCTGTAAGTGATTTCTTTCTGTAATTTAAGTCTCAAGCTAGCTGTAGTGATCATTTTGATCAATCATTACATGTAATTATCCTCACTATATTCTTTTCTGTGGTATTATATGCAGGATGAAGATGTATGGAATGAAAATATCTGGACGCTATGGCATTGGGTTCATTGACACAAATACCATAATGAGTACACATGGAATCTTCCAAGTTGTCGAGTAAGTTTAGAGGAAAGCATGCTAGAGTTCTTCAAGCGCCGCAATACCAATGAAGATATACTACTTCCTTACAACTTCCTATGAGTCACACTGTCTTCAACTTTTTGATTAGTGTTATGCACATGCCCGCTTAATTAAGACATGCAAACGTGTGCGCATGCAGTTTCCACTGGATCTTGTTAGACATTAAAGTTGACGAAGAAAAAGTTGAAGTACTGGACTCACTACTTAAAAAAGAAAGTGACTACACCATCTTGAAGGGGATAGTCAACAGGTAATTTCAATCATTATTAACTATATCTCGGCCTATTTAATTCGTCATTTCCTGATATGAACTATTTAATAACCCCTTTATTCATTTTCTTTGCCGGCGGGCAGGGCTTGGGAAAAGTTCATCAAGGTGACTCCAGGCAAATGGGCAAAAAAGTTGTTTTGCTATCGACCAAAGGTAAGTAATTCAGTAGTACTAGCTAGCTAGCTAGCTACCATCTTTTTAATTCTTGTTTGAATACCATTAATTAATTATCATGCTTGATTAATCATTATCTGATTCAATTCCATTCTCGTAAAGGCCCCGAAGCAGGCGCCAGAAAATGATCTGTGTGTAGGGATGAAAACGGAGCGGAAATGGACGGAACTGAGTGCTACCACATTTGCTTTCATATATTTTTGCAGAAGCGGAAACAAATACGGAAACCCCGAAAATGAATACGGAAACAGATACTACCAGAAACAGACATGGAGCATATACAAAGCTGACACGGAAACATAAGTGGGCATTGACCGGAACTTAGAAAAACCCTTGAATCATAGAGAAATACACACAAAACACAAACAAATATAATGAATTGTTAACATGGCTACAAAATAGCATCGTTATGTTAGCAACTTAGTGTAGTATTTTAGTAATACTAGACACTTGCATATAGGGTCAAGCGGAGTACATGTGTTGTATTAGAAGTTGGGCTCAAATGATCCATTCTACTCATTGTATAATTCCATGTTGTTGGTGGTTGGACTACAAAGCAGCCATAGGTCTATAGTACAAACGGAAATTCCATATTCACGGAAACGTAAAATTCCATTTCCACGCCTATTCCACCGGAAAACACCGTTCTGTTTTTGTTTCCGTTTTCACATAAAAAATTCCATTTCCACTTCCGTTTTGCGAAATTCCATTTTCGTTTTCATATTTCCTCTCCGTTTTCATTTTTCCTCCGGAAAAACGGAAAGTTTCCACTCCATTTTCATCCCTATATGTGTGCATACTACGTTTGCGAGAACATTCGCATGATAGCGTCCGAAAGGAGCAGATCTCAAAGACAGGACTGGGTACGTTTGTCAGAACACTATTCACACCATTATCGATATCTAGTCACACAACTAATACACATGCATATTGATCTCCTTCTTAACAATTCAGAGAGGTGCGGGAGCAACTCCTACCGATGGACCGCATACTAGCACTTCAAGAGGAAATAGCGGGATTTTTGCTCGACCAGGTCATAGGTCCCAAAAGAGAATACTATTACCCGCTACCGCCCCCATGAACCAATTGTCATCGTGCTCCGAAGCACCAAGGCAATGTAGAAGAAATTATACATAT
>NW_025240934.1:0-3458 GCF_018294505.1 Triticum aestivum
CATGATATATGTTTTGCTTGGAACGTCTTGTATGATATTAGTCTTTACTTTTTAGATCACCACAATCATCCTTGCTGTACACACCTTTTGGGAGAAACCCACTTGATTGGAATTTATTAGAATACTCTATGTGCTTCACTTATATCTTTTGAGTTATATAGTTTTTGCTCTAGTGCTTCACTTATATCTTTTAGAGCACGGCGGTGGCTCAATTTTGTAGAAATTGTTAGTCTCTCATGCTTCACTTATATTATTTTGAGAGTCTCTTAGAACAGCATGGTATTTGATATGGTTATAAAATTGGTCCTAGAATGATGGGCATCCAAGTTGGATATAATAAAAACTATCATAGAAAGTGAATTGGATGATCAATTTGATGCTTGATAATTGTTTTGAGATATTAGGATGTTGATATTAGAGTCATGCTAGTTGGGTGATTATGAATTTAAAGAATACTTGTGTTGAAGTTTGTGATTCCCGTAGCATGCACGTATGGTGAACCGCTTTGTGATGAAGTTGGAGCACAATTTTATTTATTGATTGTCTTCCTTATGAGGGGAGGTCGGGGACGAGCGATGGCCTTTTCCTACCAATCTATCCCCCTAGGAGCATGCGCGTAGTACTTTGTTCTTGATGACTTGTAGATTTTTGCAATAAGTATATGAGTTCTTTATGACTAATATTGAGTCCATGGATTATATGCACTCTCACCTTCCACCCTTGCTAGCCTCTCTTGTGTCGCGCAACTTTCGCCGGTACCATACACCCACCATATACCTTCCTCAAAATAGCCACCATACCTACCTATTATGGCATTTCCATAGCCATTCCGAGATATATTGCCATGCAACTTTCCACTGTTCCGTTTATTATGACACGCATCATCATTGTCATATTGCTTTTTGCATCATCATGTAGTTGACATTGTTTTTGTGGCAAGGCTACTTTCATAATTTTCATACATGTCACTCTTGATTCATTGCATATCCCGATACACCGCCAGAGGCATTCATATAGAGTCATATCTTGTTTTAAGTATTGAGTTGTAATCTTGAGTTATAAATAAATAGAAGTGTGATGATCTTCATTATTAGAGCATTGTCCGACTGAGGAAAGGATGATGGAGACTATAATTCCCCCACAAGTCGGGATGAGACTTCGGACTTTAAAAAAAAGAGGCCAAAGAGCCCACCAAAGAAGAAGAAAAGAAAAAAAAGAGAGAAAAAGGGCCAAAAAAGAGAAAATAGGCCAAAAGAAGAAAAAAAATAAAAAGATAAATGAGAGAAAAAGAGAGAAGGGGCAATGCTACTATCATTTTTATCACACTTGTGCTTCAAAGTAGCACCATGATCTTCATGATAGAGAGTCTCCTATATTGCCACTTTCATATACTAGTGGGAATTTTTCATTATGGAACTTGGCTTGTATATTCCAATGATGGGCTTCCTCAAAATGCCCTAGGTCTTCATGAGCAAGCGAGTTGAATGCACACCCACTTAGTTTCTTCTTTTGAGCTTTCATACATTTATAGCTCTAGTGCATCTGTTGCATGGCAATCCCTACTCACTCACATTGATATCTATTAATGGGCATCTACATAGCCCGTTGATATGCCTAGTTGATGTGAGACTATCTTCTCCTTTTTTGTCTTCTCCACAACCATCATTCTATTCCACATATAGTGTTATGTCCATGGCTCACGGTCATGTATTGCGTGAAAGTTGAAAAAGTTTGAGATTACTAAAGTATGGAACAATTTCTTGGCTTGTCATCGGGGTTGTGCATGATTAAATACTTTGTGTGATGAAGATAGAGCAATAGCCAGACTATATGATTTTGTAGGGATAACTTTCTTTAGCCATGTTATTTTGAGAAGACATGATTGCTTTGATTAGTATGCTTGAAGTATTACTATTTCTTATGTCAATATGAACTTTTATTTTGAATCATTTGGATCTGAACATTCATGCCACAATAAAGAAAATACATTATGCTAGGTAGCATTCCACATCAAAAATTCTGTTTTTATCATTTACCTACTCGAGGACGAGCATGAATTAAGCTTGGGGATGCTTGATACGTCTCCAACGTATCTATAATTTTTGATTGTTCCATGCAATTATATTACCCGTTTTGGATGTTTATGGGCTTTACTTTACACATTTATATCATTTTTGGGACTAACCTACTAACCGGAGGCCCAACCCGTATTGCTGTTTTTTTGCCTATTTCAGTGTTTCGAAGAAAAGGAATATCAAACGGAGTCCAAACGGAATGAAACCTTTGGGAGCGATCTTTTTGGAACAAACGTGATCCAGAGGACTTCGCGTGGAAGTCAGGAAACAACCGAGGCAGCCACGAGGGTGCCCGGCACGCCCCCCACCCTCGTGGGCCCCTCGGGAGTCCACCGACCTACTTCTTCCTCCTATATATACCCATGTACCCCGAAAACATCAGAAGCGACCATGAAAAACTATTTCCACTGCCGTAACCTTCTGTATCCACGAGATCCCATCTTGGAGCCTTCACCGGCGCTCCGTCGGACGGGGAATCGATCACGGAGGGCCTCTACATCATCTCCAAGGCCTCTCCGATGAGTTCTGAGTAGTTTACCACAGACCTTCGGGTCCATAGTTATTAGCTAGATGGCTTATTCTCTCTCTTTGAATCTCAATACCATGTTCTCCTCGATCTTCTTGGAGATCTATTTGATGTAACTCTTTTTGCGGTGTGTTTGTCAAGATTCGATGAATGAGTTTATGATCAAGTGTATCTATGAGAAATATTTGAATCTCCTCTGAATTCTTTTATGTGTGATTAAGTTATCTTTGCAAGTCTCTTCGAAATATCAGTTTGGTTTGGCCTACTAGATTGATCTTTCTTGCAATGGGAGAAGTGCTTAGCTTTGGGTTCAATCATGCGGTGTCCTTTCCCAGTGACAGCAGGTGCAGCAAGGCACGTATTGTATTGTTGCCATCGAGGATAAAAAGATGGGGTTTATATCATATTGCACGAGTTTATCCCTCTACATCATGTCATCTTTCTTAATGCGTTACTCTGTTCTTTATGAACTTAATACTCTAGATGCATGCTGGATTGCGGTCGATGCGTGGAGTAATAGTAGTAGATACAGGCAGGAGTCGGTCTACTTGTCACGGACGTGATGCCTATATACATGATCGTGCCTATATAATCTCATAATTATTCGCTTTTCTATCAGTTGCTCGACAATAATTTGTTCACCCACCGTAATACTTATGCTATCTTGAGAGAGGGCACTAGTGAAACCTATGGCCCCGGGGTCTATCTTTTATCATATAAGCATTCAATCTACTTTTATTTGCATCTTTATTTTCCTATCTATATTATAAAATACCAAAAATATATTTATCTTATCATATTATTTTTATCAGATCTCACTTTCGCAAGTGGCCGTGAAGGGATTGACAACCCCTTTA
>NW_025240935.1:0-3457 GCF_018294505.1 Triticum aestivum
TGGTCGCCGATGGTGTACATAAGGTGCACGGGGTTTCGTCGGCCTGCAAAGAGAAGTCTACGACGTGAGACATCTGAAAGGCAACGAAAACGGGAGATTATACATTTATTGAAGAGGGCCGGTGTGACAGATACCGTGAGGGCGTTGAGCTCAGCCAAAGGCGAAGCACCGCCGAGCACGTCCGGTGCCGGAGCCGGTGCCGAAGAAGGTGCGGGAGCCGGTGCCGGAGCAGGTGCGGGAGCCGGTGCTGGAGCGGGTGCAAGAGCCGGTGCAGGAGCAGGTGCAGCTATAGGTGCCGGTGCAACGCTAGTCGAGCTGCTCCCCAAGAAGTCAGCAAGGGTAAAGTCCGCTGCACTTTTTCCTGGATTTTGCCTGGTCCAATTGAAAACCGTCGGAACCAAGGTAGTAGACATATCTACAACCACCTGTTTTGCGGCAGCTACCGCTGTTGCGGCTATCTCAGATGATTTCTTCTCAACCGCAATCTCAACCTTCTTGTCGATGTTTTCTTCAGTTAACCTCCGTCTTTTCTTTCTCTCCTCCGTGGTTTCACGGTAATACTTCTTGCACATGGCGCCGTCTGCGACACCGTGCACACGTCCATACGATGGTCGAGTCTCCACCGGGAGTCCTTTCAATATGTTCAACGCCCGGTTCAATGGAGTGTCCCACTTGGGCCTCGCCAACGCCTCAGACGGTGAGTCGCTTTCGGCCACAATCCTGTGTTGCTCTCTCTGCAAATGCACAAGGATTGATTACAAATATGACTAATGTGCAGTCGAATTGATCAGAAACTAAAATTACCAGCAGTCTCATGAACTCCGCCGTGACCCCGTTCTTCTCTAAAACCTTCTTCACTCAGTCCCAATGGTGCCGGGCCCTGAGGACGTCATCCTCCTGCGGGACGGTGAACTCCGCCAAGGGGCTGGGATGACCAGACTCGCGGCTTCCGCGTCCTCCTTGGCCCCTATGGACCTCTTCCCGCCGTAACCACGGCTTCTGAGGTGGTGGCTCCCAATGTTCCTCTGTTGAAGCCCCTTCATGTACTTCGACTTTTTTTTGGCAGCTTCGACCTCGCAAGCTGCCTTGAATATTTGAAAGTACTCTTCCGTGATTGTCGGATTATCCTTTACAATCTCGGAGTAGGGTTCCTTTTTGACGATGATCCGGTATTTCACCCTTGTTTTCCAGGAGGCCAACGCGTTGCTAAACTTGGTCATGTCGTGTTTGTTTGTCTTCTTCATTGCCGGGTCCTTATCTGGATCTCTATAATCCTTTTCATTCCGGCCCGGGAACAAGAATATCTGGTGCAACTTCTTTAGGAGGGAGGCCTCATATTATCTATCTTCTTTAGTTTCGCATCGTTGATGGTGGCAGTTGTCCATACGATGCAGCCTACTTGATTTCTGTAACACGCGCGCGCTTCCTCGGGCGTGGTTGGCTGAAAATTGCCGTCGTCCACCTCCGTGACCACCAGTCTAGTAGTCCTGAGCTTGTTAGGAAACCATTGCCTCTTTGCTTTCGGTTCTATACTGGCTCCGCTTGTCTCGGCACCAGTCTCAGTCTCAGCACCGGTATCGATGCCGGTCTTAGTCTCAGCGCCGGTCTCAGTCTTAGCGCCGGTCTCGATGTCAGTCTCAATCTCAAATGTTAGTCTCAGTCTCAACTCTTGATCGTCGGCGTCCCTCAGAAATTCTTCTGCCGCCCGGTAGACGTTGTCGCAGTCACCAGAACCCTGTCCTTCATCGTTGCTAGCCATGTTTCCTACGATTAAATCTAGTAATTAATTCTAGACCTAATAAAATGAATAATGACATGCAAGAACGTTGACTCCTTCCCGGTGCGGCAAATCCCGGGCACTCGATATGTCCTAGTTTGTAGCACAATTCATGCCGAAATTCACGGAAAATTTCGGGATGACTTTTGCTAAAA
The DNA here is from genome assembly GCF_018294505.1 of Triticum aestivum. Taxonomy (NCBI): domain Eukaryota; kingdom Viridiplantae; phylum Streptophyta; class Magnoliopsida; order Poales; family Poaceae; genus Triticum; species Triticum aestivum. The sequence continues at coordinate 1,933 of NW_025240935.1, forward strand.
AGTGGACAAATCGAGAACCTGAAATTTGCCGGAATGGAAATGAATCAACATTCCGGCAAAACATAGGCCACTCGGCTTCATTCCCTGGAAAGAACAAAGCCACTTGGGCACAATCGAACCACTTCAATGAAAAGATATAACATGACCACTTCATTGAAAAGATATAATCAACAATAAAAGTCTAGGAAGGGATCATCTTTAAAATAAAACTTGCCTAAATTCTTTTCTTTTGAAAAATAGTGGTCTTTTCAAAAATCAAAAACCTTTGCAAAATGACCTCACTAAACACTTCTCTGCCTAGGACAGAACCCAAATTATGTTGATCCCGTTATTCCTCTCTCTCTCACACACACACATTATTTTCTCTAACCCTTCTCTGCCTAGAACAGAACCCAATTAAATTGAAAAGGAACTCCATTTCTCTAACCCTTCTGACCTGGTGCTCTAAAATAAAATTTTGCTCTAATCTAGTCAACCTACTTAACCTAGCTTGTTAATCTAATGAACCTAATTAATCTACCTATTTAACCTAGTTAGTTAACCTAGTTTACCAAGATAATTAACCTAATTAAACTAGTTAACGTAGCTAGTTCTTTGTCAAAGCCCTAAATAAATTTTTGCACTAACCTAGATAATTAACCTAATTAAACTAGTTAACCTAACTAGTTCTCTGTCAAAGCCCTAACTAATATTTTGCACTAACCTAGATAATTAACCTAATTAAACTAGTTAACCTAACTACTTCTCTATCAAAGCCCTAACTAAAATTTTCCATTAACCTAGATAATTAACCTAATTAAACTAGTTAACCTATGCATGAGAGAGAGAGGAGGGGTGGGGGCTTACAGAGGATGGCTCCGGTGGTGGCGAGGAAGGCAGGGGTGTCTTTGATGACGGCGAGGGAGGCAGTTGTGGCGAGGGAGGATCCGGTGGCGTCGACGGTGGCTCCGGTGCCATTTATGAGGCCGCGCGGCTCCATGGCGTTGGGGGCGGCTCCGGTGGTTTCGACGGCGCGCGACTCTGGTGGCTCTGGGGGCGTCGACGACGGCAGGAAACGGTGGCGAAGTGGGGTGACGGCGAATCGGGGAGATGATGGCGGGGTGGGTCGAGGGATATGGAGGAGAAGTGGTGACTGGGGGAAAACGCTTTTTTGGTTAAGTCAAACTTAACGGTAGTGCGTTTCGCAAAACACGCTAGAGCTAATGTAGCTATAGCGGTTTTTACAATGTGTGCTACTACTATAGCTATGTAATTTCCTTCCATTTTTTCATTTCCTCTTCTGTTTCTATAGCGGGGGTCTAGGAAACGCACTGGAGCTACGTTGGCTATAGCGCCTCTTACGAACAAACACTACTGATATGCCTTTCTTTTTTTTCCCTTTTCATTTATTTTGCTTTACATTTTATTTTTTCCTTTCTCCTTTTTATATTTCTTTCATTTTCATTTACTTTTCTATTTGTTTTTCATTTTATTTATTTCCATTAGCAGTAGCGCTCTTCGTAGGAAAGGCGCTACTACTTATGCC
>NW_025240936.1:0-3457 GCF_018294505.1 Triticum aestivum
TATAGCGCCCCGAAATCGGCCTTCCGAATACTAGGGGCTTCGCCGAAATTTAAAATTATAGAATTCTATGGCTAAGTGAGAGTGATAACGCATTATAGTCTGATTGCCTTGTTCATTGTGCTGAGCACCTCCCTCGAAGGACCCAAAAATGGGAACAAGAGTACTCAGGTTTATCCCGAACACCCCAGCACTCGTGGCGTGGGGGCAGAAGCCGACGACTAGCCATCTCTCAGATTTGATAAATAGCCGAACAGAAGGCAATATTTTAAATTCAAACAAGCGTTGCATAGCGCATATGAACAAGTTTTCATAATACATGATTATACGAGCAAGTTTATTCAAATATTACATCTTTCGCACACTCGTCCGCTACAAGACGGGCACCCTTCAGGACACCCTCATAGTACATTTCAGGGTGGCGATGCTCCTTGCCCTGCGGGGGCCCTTCCTTCACCAGCTTCACGGCGTCCATCTTGGCCCAGTGCACCTTCGCACGGGCGAAAGCCCGACGTGCACCTTCGATGCAGACGGACCGCTTGATGACTTCCAGCCGTGGGCAGGCATCCACAAGCCGCCTCACTAGGCCGAAGTAGCTATTGGGAAGGGCGTCGCTAGGCCACATCCGAACTTTAAAGCCCTTCATGGCCTATTCGGCCGCCTTGTGCAGCTCGACCAGTTGCTTCAGCTGGTCGCTCAGAGGCATCGGGTGTTCGGTCCCAGTATACTGAGACCAGAACAACTTTTCCGTTGAGCTTCCCTCCTCGGCCTGGTAAAACTGTGCGGCATCCGACACGCTGCGGGGCAAATCTGCGAATGCTCCTGGAGAGCTCCGTATTCGGGTAAGTAACAAGTAATTTACTTTCACATGCTTGCTTTGCATATAGAATGCTTTACCCGCCGCTATATTCTTCATCGCATCAATCTCCTGGAGGGCCTTTTGGGCTTCGGCCTTGGCACTCTTTGCACTCTTAAGGGCCGCGGCAAGCTCGGACTCTCGTGTCTTCAAGTCAAGCTCCAACGCCTCGTGCTTCGTCATGAGAGCGTGGAGCTCTTGCTGCACCTCGCCCACCCGTGCCTCTTGTTTTTCCCGCTCGGTGCGCTCCTGGGCCGCTTTATTTTTGGCCTTGGAGAGCGCTTGCTTCAGGGTTGCCACTTCGGTCGTGGCCCTGGCAAATTAAAGATGATCCTGTCATTTTGCAATCGCATCCCTTTCATATATATACATATCTACAGACTAGGTATTACTTACCTTTGTTCTCCTCGAGATGCCTCTTGGCAAGGCCAAGCTCTTTCTTGGACCCTTCGAGGTCCTACTTCAGTACGGCGACCTCGCAGTCAGTGCGGCAGAGGTCAGCAGCAAAGCCTGCATACGCATATAGAAATACTTAAATTAGACCCCTGCAGATATTAGTTGATCCTCTATTCGGCTTTTCTTTTTGAACACCAAACAGAGCATCAGGGGCTACTGTCTATGCGGTAATATTTTTTCTATATTTCAAATACTTACCTCAGAGCCTGTTAGAAGGTTGGCACAGGCTTTAGTCAGTCCACTCTTGGCGGACTGAACCTGCTAGATCACCGCACTCATAATAGTGCGGTGCTCTTTGTCGATGGTAGCGCTACAAAGCGCTCCCAGCAGATTGTCCGGTGCCTCTGGATGGATAGAGGTCACCGGCATGGTCGTCTTGCCCCTTTTGGAAGGAGGCCGGCTGCCCGAGTCCGGAACCACTGGAGGTTCCGGCGCAGTGTTCGGCTGAAGGCCGAACTCGGAGCCCTCGGGAGCCTTACCCCCTCTGCTCCTGGAGTCCAGAAGGTCGCCTTGAGGCGCCTCCGAGACTGTCTCCCCTCGACCCGGTGCCTCTTGAGACAGCACCTCGGCATTGTCCGTAGGGCAAGGGGAGGTGGCGGTCGAAAGTGGATCGCTATCCATATCCGACGAGTCCAAGGAGCCTCCCAACGAAGATACGTCGATACGGGCTTGGGGCGGTCAGCATAATCATATTCGGCGTTAGGAGAAGTAGTGCGACAAAGGTATGTTATGAGTTACTCTGGTATCCGAATACTTACGACTTCGCCAGGGGGTTGGCCCTGAGCAGCCACTCGTCTTCGTCTTCGGCGGCGGTGGTGGAACAGTCAGGAAGGAGAGTCCTTCCCTTCTTGGACCCTTCGCCCCCCCGGTTGGGGCGGCCTTCCTTTTCTTGTCTCCCCCGGCTAGAGGCGGAGCATCTTCATCTTCCTCCTCGTCTTTGTGGGAGGAGTGCGTCGCAGAGTCATCAGACGAGGAGTCCGATACCACCTGGCATCGAGAACTCTTTCGGGTTCCCTTGGCCTTCTTCTTGGTCTTCTCCGGCACCTTGTAAGGAGCCGGAGTCAGCATCTCCGTTAGGAGAGCGTCCGCAGTGTCTTCGGGCAGAGGGGCTAGACAGTTGATCTTCTCCGATGCCCCCACCCAGTCCTGTAAAAGGCATGGGAGCTTAGACCTCACACATGGTTAAGCTATGGGAAGTAAAAATCCTACCAGATGTACAAAACTTACCAGATTCGCAGCACGCTTCGCGCTTAGCCCGCGGTCCTTGGTGAGAGAGGGAGGGACCTCGGCACCCTTGAACAGCACCCTCCAGACGTCCTTGTGCGTCGTGTCGAAGAGCTCGCTAAGAGTCTGGTACTGGGCCGGGTCGAACTCCCACAAGTTGAAATCCCGTTGTTGACACGGGAGGATCCGGCGGAAGAGCATGACCTGGACTATGTTGACAAGCTTGAGCTTCTTTCTTGCCATATTCCGGATACATTTCTGGAGTCCGTCCGGCTCCATCGATGAACCCCAGGATAGGCCCTTCTCTTTCCAGGAGGTGAGCCGCGTGGGGATTCTGGATCAAAACTCAGGGGCCGCCACCCAGTTGGTGTCGCGTGGCTCGGTGATGTAGAACCACGCCGATTGCCACCCCTTTATGGTCTCCACGAAGGAGCCTTCAAGCCATATAACATTGGGCATCTTGCCCACCATGGCTCCGCCGCATTCCGCTTGTTGGCCTCCCACCACCTTCGGCCTGATATTGAAGGTCTTCAGCCACAGGCCGAAGTGGGGCCGGATGCGGAGGTGAAAGTGCAACTATCCCTAGGTGGTTTTGGTAATTTATAACAACATATAGCTCATTGAGCTAATGCTATTCCAAGATGATTATTTCAGGAAAGCTCAATGATTGGCATGGCATGGATGTGAAAGTGGAACCCTCCAAATGCTAAGGACAAAGGATTGGCTCAAGCTCAAAGGCTCAAGACTCTTCATTTTATATTTTAGTGATCCAAGATCACATTGAGTCCAGAGGAAAAGCCAATACTATCAAGGAGGGATGAGGTGTTGCTTAATGAGCCTCTTGCTTCATGTGCTTAGTGATATGCTCCAAAACCCTCAACTACTTTCCCATATCCACATATGACCTAAACCCTAAGCCAAACT
>NW_025240937.1:0-1119 GCF_018294505.1 Triticum aestivum
GACGTCGCTTTGAATGGTGTGTACGGAATGCAAAAAGTCTGGAGTTGTAATAAGTTTAAAAAATGAAGTGCCAGTGTAACAGATGAGTTCTCGTCCGAAACCCTGATACTCCGAAAGAGATTGTCCAGTTTGCACACGAAGTGCGTCCAGTTTTTGCCGTAACCCTCTCTACTCTCTTGCACATGCTATGTGGGTGAAATGATGATACCATGCCAGGTTTCGACATTTTCATACTTCATTTTGTAGTGATTTTCAATTTCACGGTCATTTAGCTCTCTAAACAAATCGGTAAATGACTGAAAATAGCAAAAGATGTCAGAAAGTGTTCAAAACTGATGACGTCGCTTTGAATGATGCATACGGAACGCAAAAGAAGTCTGGAGTTGTAATAAGTTGAAAATATGAAGTGCCAGTGTAGCAGATGAGTTCTCGTTCGAAACCCTGATACTCCGAAAGAGATTGTCCAGTTTGTACATGAAGTGCGTCCAATTTTTGCCGTAACCCTCTCTACTCTATTGCACATGCTATGTGGGTGAAATGATGATACCATGCAAAGTTTTGACATTTTCAGAGTTCATTTTGTAGTGATTTTCCAATTTCACGGTCATTTAGCTCTCTAAACAAATCGGTAAATGACTAAAAAATAGCAAATGATGTCAGAAAGTTTTGAAAATTGATGACATCGCTTTGGATGGTGTGTACGGAACGCAAAAAAGTCTGGAGTTGTAATAAGTTTAGAAAAATGAAGTACCCATGTAACAGATGAGTTCTCGTCAGAAACCCTGATACTTCGAAAGAGATTGTCCAGTTTGTACACGAAGTGCGTCCAGTTTTTGCCGTAACCCTCTCTACTCTTTTGCACATGCTACGTGGGTGAAATGATGATACCATGCCAAGTTTCAACATTTTCAGAGTTCATTTTGTAGTGATTTTCAATTTCACGGTCATTTAGCTCTCTAAACAAATCGGTAAATGACTGAAAAATAGCAAATGATGTCAGAAAGTGTTGAAACTGATGACGTCGCTTTGAATGGTGCGTAAGGAACGGAAAAAAGTCTGGAGTTGTAATAAGTTTAAAACATGAAGTGCCAGTGTAGCAGATGAGTTCTCGTTCGAAAC
>NW_025240937.1:2803-3457 GCF_018294505.1 Triticum aestivum
CAAGTTTCGACATTTTCAGAGTTAATTTTGTAGTGATTTTCAATTTCACGGACATTTAGCTCTCTAAACAAATCGCTAAATGACTGAAAAATAGCGAATGATGTCAGAAAGTGTTGAAAACTGATGACGTCGCTTTGAATGGTGCGTACGGAACGCAAAAAAAGTCTAGAGTTGTAATAAGCTTAAAAAAATGAAGTGCCAGTGTAACAGATGAGTTCTCGTCCGAAACCCTGATACTTCGAAAGAGATTGTCCAGTTTGTACACGAAGTGCGTCCAGTTTTTGCCGTAACCCTCTCTACTCTTTTGCACATGCTATGTGGGTGAAATGATGATACCATGCCAAGTTTCGACATTTTCATACTTCATTTTGTAGTGATTTTCAATTTCACGGTCATTTAGCTCTCTAAACAAATCGGTAAATGACTAAAAATAGCAAATGATGTCAGAAAGTTTTGAAAATTGATGACGTCGCTTTGAATGGTGTGTACGAAATGTAAAAAAGTCTGGAGTTGTAATAAGTTAAAAAAAATGAAGTGCCAGTGTAACAGATGAGTTCTCGTCCGAAACCCCGATACTCCGAAAGAGATTGTCCAGTTTGTACAGGAAGTGCGTCCAGTTTTTACCGTAACCCTCTCTACTCTTTTGCACATGCT
>NW_025240938.1:0-3457 GCF_018294505.1 Triticum aestivum
CACCTTGTCAGTCTTCACCTTTCTTAGCTCCTACACCTTGCAAAGCTCTCCATCTAGGATGCTAACATCATCTTGTCCTCCATCACTTCCAGGAGCTGTCACAAACCACAAAAATCATCCTCCATCTATGCGCCTTACAACCACTGAAGGAGATCTAGGTTACTCTAAAATATATTCTGATAAAGGTTTATCAAACTGAAGAAGTAAAAGAATTCCAATATTCAAAATGTTGAAAAACACTTTAAATCAATGTACCTCAATTACAGAAGGGTGATATATATAGACATGATCTTCTAATAAGCATCTTAATTTTGTCCGAATTAAACGCCTAACCAGAAAATGCATGAGTCAGGAAAATTTTAGAATACACAAATTGCTGTAATAGAGATGGTCAAAATCATGTGGAATGGGGTATGACTGAGAGGGCTTGTTTGTTCACCAACCTCGCTGATTTGTTGGACCAGACGTCGCCATAGAACCGCCATCAACTGAGCACAGACTAATAGGGTCCCTGCTATGTCGCCAAAGTAGGAAGAAGAACTAAGCACAACCTGATGCGGTCACATACATGATTAGTTTTTTAAGTATATCAAATTCAGAGGACTACGCCGACGTTAGCGAACTTGACGGGACCATCGGATTCCACGAGGTCATTTCTTGCCATGATGTTGTGGCCATACAGCCCGGCCCGAGGAGGTATGAAAGCGCATGGCCAGGACCTCAGCACCCGCCACCGTCGCCGTCATCGTCGCCACTGCTTGACAATCCTGAGCAACGATTGGGGGCGAGCAACGCAAGCGAGAACCGAGTAGAGGCGAGCATGGCGCTCGCCGCTCGGCCGACTCGCACGTTGTGCGTTGGACGCGATGCGAGTGATCACCATCAGGCTGTCCTGGTCGGTAGAAGCTACGAGGACTGGTTCGGCAGGGAGAAAAATAGGCAATAAAAAACCATTGATGTGGCATGCCAGCTGGACCAGACAATTGAAACTTGTCGGTCAGAACACAAAATCTCGCTAAACAGAGTAAAATCTGGCAGAACTTTTGCTAAATGGGGTAAAACGGACAAAATCTCGCTAAATAGGGTAATTAGTGTCAAAAATGTCAGAATAGAGGGTAAAAACCAGAATTTACTCTAAGAGAAATAACATAGTGCGGATGAACTATTTAGGTATTATAGTGTTTGCAATACCTCCCAGAATTATTATGCAAGCAAGCATGCTGAAACGCCTCTCGGCTTAAAAATAAGACACAATTGATGAAAAGTGGAAGCTACAATGTATATGCCTCCCAGATAAATGACAAACATATTAGAAAACATTAACAATGAGAAACATCTGGATCTGTCTTAAAAAATACTCCCTCCGTCCCAAAATAGATGACTCAACTTTGTACTGTATAAAGTTGGGTCTTCTATTTTGGAACGGAGGGAGTAGCATGGGAAGTGGGAACACAATATAATGTTCACCAAAATAAAAAGGTCCCACAACTCCTGCTAGTAAAGAAACCAAACAATGTCAAGGGAGGCATTATAATGCACATACATGAACGACTCAAATAACTGAAAGCAAGCACTATGATTATTACAGTATACGATCGATCAGATGCATCATTTCCCTTCTGTGGCTCAAAGAACAAGGTAGGGGTGCATCAGTTATCACGAATTCACAAAGAAATAAACACAAGCTGCAACTAGAATTAGAACTTCACTTCACACAGATGTCATCCCAGGCAATCACTTCAGGACAGGCATCCAACTTTTCCAGTTCCAGTCCCAACCATGTCATTGACAGGATTCAAAACTGCAGGCATGAACTGAGGACACGATCATACTTAACCAGAATAAAGACTAGAATTTGTTTTTCACCCAAAACTGCGAGGAGCAGGGGAAATCCGCACCGTGCAGTCGTCGGTATTGAGCAGGGGATGACCCTCGAAAGGAACTGCGCCGCTACACACACACACACACACACACACACACACACACACACACACACACACACACACGAGAACTGAACTTTAGATTTAGATCCCAAAACCAAGCACCCAGCCAGAAATAGCCCTTGATCGGAGGCGGGCGGGAAAAAAGGAGGCGAGAGGGGCGCGCCGAAGTTGTACTTGAGCACAGCCACCACAGCTCCTGCAGTCCTGCGTCGGAGTCAGGCTGAGGGGACACGGCTCCGGCAGTCCCCACGGCGCCGACGAGCAGAGCCATGGCCATCATCGCAGCGCGAGGGCGAAGAGTCGAGCGGCGGCGAGGGGTGCTGCCTTGCTCATGGCCTTGTATTGGCTTTGGGTTGGCTGAGATGCCAGCCTTTCAACGGTTAGATCTAGATCGTGCGCCTCTCAATGAGTGCCCTAGTCTTTTTCGAGAAATTAGATCTTAACCCACATTTTACTTTTTTTTTCAAGAGTACGCCTAAGCGTACCATAGCTTTATAGAAGGCAGAATTTTAAGTAGATGCGAACAACGAGCGTAGCACAACACCACACAACACCGCATCCGGGCAAGTCCAAAGACAGTCAACAACAACAATAGAGCAAAAGTGCTTGTCCTAACTGAACCTAACACCGCGTCTCGACCAATGTCGGACACACCCGAAGACCACCAGCTCCCACCGAACTTCGCTCGTCGACGCACCATCCACCTTGAATGACTGAGAGGAGGTGGCAAGTGGATGGCAGGACTTGATCAGATCCAAGGAAGTCAACATCTTGGACACACCGACGACGGCCGTACATTGCGCCACTAAGGATCAATAGAGGACGACGATGAACACCAGAGGAGAGCAACGAGGAACCAAGCCATGCCTCCAAACACGATGCTCCCAACAGAGGAACAACGCCGAGGACGCCGCCATCGTGCCGATCCAACACTGAATCAAGGCTTTCGCCCAGAGACAACCACCAACTCCAACCGAGGGAGAAAAATGTCAAAAACACCTCGGCGACGCCTCCAAGGAGGGGTATGACACCCACGGGCGTCATCGCCGCCAGCTCAACAAAAGCCGTGCAAGATTTTCATCCATGCTTCGCACACCTCCACACCTCACAGGAATTGGCTGGCAATGTCCATTTGCCCTCACGCCGCTACCACCGCAGTACCACGCCATCGTTGCACCAGCCAAGGACTGCGACGAACCGCACGACAGAGAGAAACATGGCCCAAACCTCAACAACCTGGACGAGGAACAACAGCCACCAACCACTCCACTCCAGAAAGGGCTAGGACCACCGGCGATGGCTGTCACCCGCACCAAGGGACAACCTTGCAACGACCCAGCACCTAGCCACGGACATCTCCCCCGCAGGCACGACTGGGAAAGCACCACCGCTCACTGCATAGCCCAGGAGGAGGCCGACCACTCGCTGCTCACCAGGAACTCCATCCTGGCCAAGCCATCACAGTGTCGCTGCCCACCTGGCCAGCAGCTCGCGTCGTCGCCTCCAGAGCACGC
>NW_025240939.1:0-3456 GCF_018294505.1 Triticum aestivum
GAGTTATTCAAGAGAAGATGCCCGAAGGCGTAAATGATAGTGGCCTTACATTGACTTGGTTCCTTTTCCTTCATGCTCTTTTTATTGAGAAAGGTCGTTTGGAAATTACATGGACAGTATTGAGGAAATTTGGTTATGATAATTAAATCAAGCTTAGAGATGAATTCATTCCAACGTCAGTCAAGCGAGCTCCTGATCAAGTAATGTTCTGTTGATTACTGTGAGCTATTCAAATTTTGTTGTCAGTTGAAGCTAGACCAATTTTAAGTGCACATATATTTTAGTAGGAATATCCGTGGAGCTTAATTATGTATATCTCTCATTGTAAGTTAGTTTTAGCCCATGGACCTTTTGTCACACATCTACTTTCTGTTGACATGAATAATGGAGTTCTGATGTTGATGTGATGATGTCAAGGATTATAGCTATGTTCACATATCTGTAGTGCTTGGAATTGTTGATAAACTGATATGTACCATAAATATTGGATGGCCAATAAAGCAGGGCTCATGATGATTATAAATTTTATAGCTTGTGTATAGAATGGTAATGTTAAACTTTCATTTCTTAGGATATTACAGTTGATTTAGTCTATTTGTGCTTGTCGTTCGTGTTGGTCTGCAGGTTGTAAACGAGTGAATCTGTTTATTGCCTTCTTATTGGTAGTGGCAAAGAGTACTATTCCCTGCTTGGATTTTTGTGGTCTCCTTTTCTTCCTTGCTTGTTTTATATGTTGTTTCTTTTTTGCCTTGTCATAACAATGACATACTATTTTGTTTGTTTGTCCTGCTTGCAGGTGTGTGTTGTTGAGGCTATCAAACAAGCCAATGGCGTTGCATAAATGGTTTGTGAAGATTGTCATTGGAGTCTAGCTCGGGTAGTAGGCTGTCAAAAAGATGTGGTCGCTTGTAGAACATGAGCTCAATCTGTGATGCATGTATTTTATGATTATTATATCTATGTGCAATTTAGTAAGTGGGTTTTAGATTAATCTGGTTCATTTGGATGGTTGTGCTTAATCTGGTGTATTTGTTCTGTTTGTTTTAGGTTGTCATCTTTAGTTTTATTTACTATGACAGGTGCCTAATTTAGTGCTTAATCTCCTTTGGTTTGCTTTGGATTAACTGAATTGGCCTATTCAGTCAGTTTATATTATATTCTTCTTTAGAATTAGGGTTCGTTAGATGTCTGGAAGCATAATTTAGCTCTGTGAAATGGTAGCGCTCAAATTCAGAATTTCTGCTTCATGCTTCTTTGCATCTTTGTGTTTTATGTAAATTTGTGCTCTCACCTTTTCGTCTAGCATACCGCTTGATGGTTTCCTAATCCTGGTTCTTGCTGGTTACTACAACTGCACTGGCTTCTCTTATATAGACAATGTTTCTTAGAGTTTGGTGGTAACTTCAGATATCCACGCACTATTGGATACTGTTCTTTCCAGAGTGTTGTTGTTTTTTACATGTGAAGTTAATTCACTACAATGTGTTAGCCTTGTATCTTTCTGCTCTGTGAGATGTGTGACCGTGTCATCTTGTTGCTGCAGCTTGCATGTGCCGTTAGTGAGTGGTCTTGTGGAGTTGCAGGACTGGGTAGGAGGACCGTAGGCTGCACACACAAACGAGGATGTCAAGTTGTCCATGATGATGTCGCTGTTGATTGGGACTCGAAGGAGTGTCGATCGTGAATACAAAGAGGAGGTCGAGCCATCGCCATTCATCTAGATGCCTGGTAGCAAAGATTTAGATAAAATCAGTGTTCATCTTTTTGTTTTTCATTAATTTATTTATACCCATTAATTTAATCTTTTAGTATATTTATTTCGTGTTGCTATGCTGCTCTAGGTTTGCATCCTGGTTTGTAGATGACAGTAAGATTATACTAAATAAGTCTGTAGTTGGGATCATAATATCTAAAAAAAAGTAACGATTTTGGCAGCCATGCACAAGTCGGCACATCTATAGAAATCTGGAGTTCGCCAAAGCTGGCCATGTTGTCGCAGATCGGTTCATGGTCGCGTGGGGCATCCTCTGGAGCTTCCCTGAGGTTAGTGTTGTTCCTAATGGTGTATGCCTCTGTTCTTCCTGATACATGCATACCTGATCCCTTGTTTCCTCTGTTTTCTTGGTTGGCTCTTCAGACCAAGACACACATTCTGGAGAGCTCCTTGGTCATCAGTTGGTCCATCGCCGAGGTATGTAATTAAGTATGCAACTTCATTGATATCATGCATGCCCTCTTAAAATGGGCTCATCCCGATTATCTCATTGCTTGATTGTATGAATGATTGGTAAATTATGTAGCATTTGTGCGGTGCTGCAGTCTACATTTAGGGAGGCTCACAAGGAGACCATAGACCATAGAGCAGCAGATTGTGTGCAATGATGGCATCAAGCCCATATACAGAATGCTCTTTTAGTCAGAAGTAAGCATAATGGCCATATGTTTCTATTGGTTGAGTGGGCTGGACCATTTTTGCTGCCTTTGATCGTACTCATTGGATAGTTTTGTACTTTTGTCAGGTCATATGTACTGTTCTGTACATGGTTCATTTTAAATTCAGGGCCTTACACCATTGTCGTTCCCCAGGACTCGGAAGGAGGATGGCCGCCCAAAGACGAAAGAGGAGGTTGAGACATCTGCTGTGCCTGCTGCAGCGACCACGACTACTGCATCAAAAGAAAGGTACTACTGCATCAACTCAGGCCGCCCTGAACAACCATTAGATAATGATGCATTGTTTCGCCGTGCGAATTAATTGGTAGTAGTGATTGATAAGCTGAGCACAATAAACCATGTAATGATACTTTCCTGCTGGTATGCCATTGGCACAAGAGTGGTGATACGCCTGGGCATGATGTTGTTATTGATCGGATGTATGAACGTGCCTATAACTGCTATGCTTGCTACTATTTGTTTGTGAAAAGAGTGGTAACAATAAGATTCACTGGTGGAAAAAGGGCCTTTGGTCGCGGTTCGCAACTGCCATTAGTCGCGGTTGCGCAACCGCGACAGAACGGGCGCGACTAAAGGCCCCCCCCTTTAGTCGCGGTTGCTTAAGAACCGCGACTAAAGGCCCGTCCACGTGGGCGCCAGGTGGCCGTCGGGGCGGAGGACCTTTAGTCGCGGTTCTTCTGGCCAACCGCGACTAAAGGCCGCCGCAGGTTTAGGGTTTTAGCCCCCCCCCCCTTAAACCTGTTTTCTGTTTAATTTGTATTGTTTTATTTCTTTTGTGCTTTATTTTAATTTTGAAGGAGTTTCATATATTCTACGGTACTACATACATGCATATGAATGTACAATTTCAAATAAATTTGAAATTAGAACCAAAAAGAATTCAAGAGGAATATACAATATATATTCAATATCATCGGATGACCATATACAATTTTGAACAAGTTTCCATACATGATTTAATGCATATAAAGTTCTACGTCCTCGTAATAGTGTTCTCCTTTA
>NW_025240940.1:0-3456 GCF_018294505.1 Triticum aestivum
GTTTTTGTGTCAAATGATAGACTATTGCTTTGAATCACTCGTGTCTTAATATTCATGCCATGATTAGACATATGATCAAGATTATGCTAGGTAGCATTCCACATCAAAAATTATCTTTTTTATCATTTACCTACTCGAGGACGAGCAGGAATTAAGCTTGGGGATGCTGATACGTCTCCGTCGTATCTATAATTTTTGATTGTTCCATGCCAATATTCTTCAACTTTCATATACTTTTGGCAACTTTTTATACTATTTTTGGGACTAACATATTGATCCAGTGCCCAGTGTCAGTTCCTGTCTGTTGCATGTTTCTTGTTTCGCAGAAACCCAATATCAAACGGAGTCCAAACGGGATAAAAACGGATGGAGATTTTTTTTGGAATATTTATGATTTTTGGGAAGTAAAATCAACTCAAAACGGTGTCCGTGGTGGCCACGAGACAGGGGGGCGCGCCCTCCCCCCTGGGCGTGCCCTGGACTCTCGTGGGCCACCCATAGGGCGGTTGACGCTCTTCTTTTGGCGCAAGAAAGCTAATTTTATGAGAAAGATCTGGGCGAAAGATTCACCCCAATCGGAGTTACGGATCTCCGGATATTTAAGAAACGGTGAAGGGGTAGAATCCCAGAACGCAAAAACAGAGAGATAGATCCAATCTCGGAGGGGCTCTCGCCCCTCCCACGCCATGGGAGCCAAGGACCGAGGGGAAACCCTTCTCCCATCTAGGGAGGAGGTCAAGGAAGAAGAAGAAGAAGGGGGCCTCTCTCCCCCTTGCTTCCGGTAGCGCCGGAGCGCTGCCGGGGGCCATCATCATCACCGCGATCTTCACCAACACCGCCGTCATCTTCACCAACATCTCCATCACCTTCCCCCATCTATATCCAGCGGTCCACTCTCCCGCAACTCGCTGTACCCTCTACCTTAACATGGTGCTTTATGCTTCATATTATTATCCAATGATGTGTTGCCATCCTATGATGTCTGAGTAGATTTCCATTGTCCTATCGGTGATTGATCAATTACTATGATTGGTTTGAGTTGCATGTTTTATTATTGGTGCTATCCTATGGTGCCCTCCGTGTCGCGCAAGCGTGAGGGGTTCCCTCTGTAGGGTGCTGCAATGCGTTCATGATTCACTTATAGTGGGTTGCGTGAGTGACTGAAACACAAACCCGAGTACGGGGATTTTTGCGTATGGGATAAAGGGGACTTGATACTTTAATGCTATGGTTGGGTTTTACCTTAATGATCTTTGGTAGTTGCGGATGCTTGCTAGAGTTCCAATCATAAGTGCATATGATCCAAGAAGAGAAAGTATGTTAGCTTATGCCTCTCCCTCAAATAGAATTGCAATAGTGATTACCGGTCTAGTAACGTAGTCAATTGCTTAGGGACAATTTCACAAGTCCTACCACCACTTTTCCACACTCGCTATATTTACTTGATTGCTTCTTTATCTAAACAGCCCCTAGCTTTTATTTGCGCGTTGTTTATTATCTTGCAAACCTATCCTATCACACCTACAAAGTACTTCTAGTTTCATACTTGTTCTAGGTAAAGCAAATGTCAAGCGTGCCTAGAGTCGTATCAGTGGCCGATAGGACTTGAGAGAGTATTTGTTCTACCTTTAGCTCCCCGTTGGGTTCGACACTCTTACTTATCGAAAGAGTTTACAACTATCCCGTATACTTGCGGGTTATCAAGAGCCAGCAGTGACGCCCGCTTATTCACATAGACATTTTAAGTTAGTCTCCTACGAAAATTATTTGATCCTCTGTTCGGCTTTTCTTTCTGATCACCGGACAGAGTATCAGGGGCTACTGTCTATACTATAACATTCTTTTTATAGTTGCATTGCTTACCTCAAAGCCTGTTAGAAGGCTCGCGCATGCTTCGTTCAGTCCGCTTTTCGCGGACTGGATCCTCTCAATCACCATACCCATAAGGGTACGGTGTTCGTCAACAATGGAAGCGCCTTGCAGCGCTTCCAGCAAATTATCCGGTGCCTCTGGATGGACAGAGGCCACCGGTGGAATAGGCGCACCGCCTTCTTTTGAAAGAGACGGCTGGCCTGATTCTGGAGCCGTATACGTCTCCGGAATTGTATTCAGTTGGGGGCCGAACTGGATGCGGCCCCCGTCGTCAGTATCCATGGGGGTCTGCTCCCCCATGTGTCCGGCAGCCGAGGCCTCACCCTCCGGCGCCTCCCTAATGGCCTCCTAAATCTCCCCCGGGCCTGGGATCCTTTGGGACGATGCCTCAGCGCCATCCAAGTCCCTGGGAGACGAGGCCACTGGAAGGGTCCCGCCGTCTGTCGCCGCCGGGTCCAGCGAATCCTCCGAAGATAAGGATTGCTCGAGGTTGGACCGAGCTGGACTGCAAATGCATAGTTCAGCGCATTAAAACAATGAAGTAAAGAGGCCGGATACATGAACGTGCCCGGACACTTACGATTTGGCCAGGGGCTTGTCCCTGGGCTCCCACTCCCAGCTGTTGTTGGTGGCGGCTGCGGAGCTGTCTGGAAGGGAGGTTTTCCCCTTCTTGGACGCTTCGGCCTCCAGACGAGTGGAGGTCGTCCTCTTCTTTCTCCCCCCTGTAGGGGGGAATGGTTTTCTTCTTCCTCCTCCTCTTCCTCGTTGTCCTCGGCGGCGGAGGAGTGAGCCTCGACTTCTTTGGACGTCACTTCCGAATTGCCTTTGCGATGGAGACCACCTCTTGTCCCCTTGGCCTTCTTCTCCGGCACCTGATAAGGCGCCGGGACCAGCATCTTCGTCAGAGTTCCCTAGTCGGGACGCCATCAATAGCCCTGAACCGGTCTTCAAGTCTGGAAACACCTCAGCCCATCCAAACTGTTCTTTCTCTTGGGTCATCGTTCTTGAAATAGATTCAATAAATCCTCCTTTCGGAGACAACCTATAAAAAGGCGGTTTTTTTACGGGAGATGCGTTCGCAATTACACAAATCTTCCTGGCCTGCAAGATAGCCGACTCATGTTGACCTATCCCAGTTTTTTCCCCTAGGGCGACCTAGGGTTCCCAAGTTCCTCTTGTGGCGACATGAGAGTATACCCAGATCTAGTCAATATTACGTCAAATCTCTACATTAATGTCTCGAATTGAAGGCAAGGTCAAGCTTCAAACCGATCTGGCGACTGCGGAAGGCGATCCCATTGCGGGAAGAACGAAGGAAACACAGGTGGATGGCGGTGGCGGCGATGATGCATCTGGTAGCAGCGGCGGTGGCGGTGTGATGCCCCCAACTGAATCCAATCTTGAAAGTAAGTTCGAGGGGTTGAATCTCTGCGGGGAGGAGGAGGAGTTGGATCTTTCAGGGGAAGTGGAGGGATTGTAGGAAGAGACGAGATGGTTAGGAGTCTTTAGGGTTCATACCCAAAGACCATTTTCTTATGTAGCTTTGTTTAAAGACATGCGTAATGCATGGGCATCTGCAAAGGA
>NW_025240941.1:0-3456 GCF_018294505.1 Triticum aestivum
CACACACACACACTTCCCAGGCCCGACAAGTCGCATGGAGCCCCACTTGATGCTAAACCTGCACCCCGCATCCTAAATTCCTTAATTCATGGGTTTCTACAACTGAAAATTTGCCTTTTATAATTGTTGCTTTATGTTGGCTCTAAGAACTAAAGCCTTGACATGCATGTTTATGCAGCTTAGACAAATTTGATTACCTTGAGCTTGTTTGTAATAATCCTCACATGATTGGAGGGATCGTGTTAATATTTTTAAATAATCCAATCATTGTTTTTTGTCAAATGGACCGGCGCGCGTATCATGATCTAGTAATCAGTGACACCGGTCAATGTACCACGCTGTCCACCAACGTGTAGCAGTAAACAAGCAATCACTGCAAACTTTGTAGCGCACAGTGTCATTGTCCTGCAGCGAACAGCGCAGAGCGCAGTGTAGCAAACAGGACACCTCGCTGTAGGCTGTAGCGCGCCGCGTGCATGAGACGCCGCATGGAACACAGCTACGCGTAGCGTGTGGTACTCCCTCCGTCTCATAATATAAAAACATTTTTGGCACTACAATTTGTTCACGGAACTAAGCACCTACAGCATGAATGTTACATGCATCCATCAATAATGCAGAGTCCATCATAAAAAAAATGCAGAATCCGTGGTATTTAAAACTTTTATTCGGAAGAAGAAGAAAAAGACAGGTACAGCGTATAATCATAGACCGAGTGATACACGTCGCCGCAGCATACAGCGTGCACGACGATCTTCTTGTTGGAGAAAGCGTATTTGACACGGACGACAGGAAGTAAACGCACACGTGCAATGAGATTAAGGGTCGGTTCTTTTCGGCGATTCTGGGGAGAATCGTCCCCTCTTCAGCTTTTTCCAAAATCGTCACTTCATATATTTTTTACAATCCTAGCTAATTAAATCTTAACTAGACAGAATTGTTAAAAATATATAAAGTGACAATTCTGAAAGAAACTAGGGAGGAAGGCGATTATCGAAGAATCGCCAAAAAAAACTGGCCCTAAGGCACCACCGCTCAGAGCAGCTTCAACAGCTCTGGCGCCACTTTCAGCGATGCCTGCACCACCTGTGGAGTCAGGCCGCCGAAAATCAAGCCCTCCCCGGTCAGGTGCTCCACCGCCGGCCTGCCATGTACGCAGGGACATCGGAAACCATCATCAGTACTAGTACAAGATTTTCATTTCGCAGTTGTCAAGGTCACGGTCGCGTACCTGCCGCTCTTGATCAGCGAGACCCACTCCGCACCATCAGCGCCGGCGGCGACGAGCGCAACGGCGAACCGTGGCACAACGAACAAGCTCCCCGCGGGGACCTCCTCGTCCAGCAGCAGCGTGTCGCCGCCCGCGGCAGACGAGACCTGGACGCGCGCGCTCCCGCGTGCCACGTACACCGCATGCGCCGCTCCTTCGCGGAGCACTCACGGTGGCCTCGCGGCACCGGGCTCGAGCCGCCCGAGCATCGCGCTGAACCCGAGGCCGCTCAGCGCGGCCAGATCCGACGGGGTGAGCGTCTTCAGGGTCCCTGCGGCGACGTGGCCGGCGTTCACGACGAGCCCTTTCCTATCGTGCTCGCGCGGGCATACGCCGGGCAGCTTCGTGCTCAGCCTGGTGAGGAGGACGGCCGTCTGGCTCCGGAACGCGGTGGCCGCCTGCTCCTCCGTCACACCAGCCCTGGTGAGGAGGCCCGCGTCAAGGCCGCTCACGACGCTGTTGCCGCCGGCGAGGAAGATGTTGGAATTTTGCTAGTAGGTGTTTGGCCCAAAGCCCAACTAAAATTTTGAAATTTTCTTAGCTTATTCATGCACACATGTGAGTGGAGTGAGTGAGGCTAAAGTTTAGTCCCATCCTGAAAGTTGAGAGAGAGTTGCACATTTTTATAAGGTGAGCTCTTCTACCACTTGTATGAGCATGAGAAGAGGAGACCTACACGCGCGCTCCTCCTCGCTCGCTACGCCTCGCCGCGGGTTGCGGGATTGAGCCGAGGACAGAGCTATGCACGTTGTCTATATTTTTGCTGCATGGGAAAATTAATGAGTCATTAATTAATAATTAATGGACGCGTTAATTACTGAACCGTTTTCGATTTTTTTCGATCGTGACGACTCGGACGTGGGGTTTACTTCCAGCTCAGGCAGACATCTACCCTAGCCGCCGCCGCTTTGTATGGTTTCTCACCACCGTTCCAGATCATTGCACCGCCAAGTAAGTCTTCTCCATCCCTCCTTCCGGCGTGCACCGCGAGAAGGGACAGCAGGCCTCCGGAACCCCGCCTCTCGTGATCCTGTACGGGAGAGGGGCGATTAGATTTTTGGGGAGCGCACTCGCGCGACTGCTGGCAGCAACGACTTCGCGAATGACGACTTCTTCCCCGACCTCGGCAACCTCGTCCTCGAGACATAGGCGACAACGTCAACGCCGGCGGTGCTGCACCCGCTGCACCGTATGTGATTCTATCCTTCCTGTTCGAAATTCACCCATAGCCACTAGACTCGTTCGAAAAATTGACTTTGGTCACTGAACTTAGAAATAGCCAAATTACAGTTATGAAGCGCATATCAGTAAACAAAAGTGGTCACCGCGTACACTTGGGCTACTTATTCCATCGACGTGGCATAGGCTTTGACCGATGGACCGACAATGTCGTACAAGCAAGGGTGTTTTCAATAAATATGACATCAGCTAACCCTTGCTATTTTGCACAAATCTCCCCAACATTTTTCAATCTCTCATTTCAAAATCGAAGTCATGGTTCCTGCTATGCAGCAGCCAATGGAGGTCGCCACCACCGCAGCAAGGGACTAGTGCATTGTGGGTGATCTGGTGCCCGCGGTAACGAAGGCAGAGGCATGCTGCAGCCAACGGTAGATGAGGCATAGGCCTCCAAGAGTGAGTTGGTGCAGCACTGATGAAGAAGCTTGATGGGGCAGTCATGGCGCGTTGGCAAGGGCGTGGTGGACAACCATAGGATGGATCGTAAGCTGCTGGGAGGCGAGCGCGGGGCCATGAACGCGCGACAAAAAGAAGTTGGGCATCGGGTATTATGTAGCTGCCGGTCCAGAGAAAAAGAGTGACCACCCCGACCATATGGCGAGCTCCACCGTCCGCCCCTATATAAGCTGCTGGCCACCCAAGCTTCTCTCCAAAAATCCTAGCCAAGCCTCCTCCCTCCTCCCATCGCTGCCACAGTCTCTCCCTTCCCTCTATTTTCACTCCCCGGTCGCGCCATTGCGAGCTCTGTAGCCACCACACTTCGGCAGTTTGTCCAATGGTGACCACGAGCCCCACCCCCATGCCGACAGGAACCGCAACATCAGTACATCACACAGAGCTTCACCGCGCAATGGCCTAAGGCAAGACGCCCTGATGTTGACGAGCATGTCACCGATCTCTGCCTCGGCAATTCGTTGTCGGCGCCCCGAAACGATGTCATCGTTGTT